>NC_044031.1:282168549-282358549 GCF_901765095.1 Microcaecilia unicolor
CGAACAAACTGGACAGGGATGCAGGATTGTAAGTAATTTATAGTCAGCTCTGACGGAGCAAAGTAATCATGTGTCCATCTTCTAGCGCTGACGTCACCCTCTCAGCACTTGTTTTATCTATGTTTAATTTTAAGTAATGTAAACCTACTAAATTTTCAACTATCAGAAAACGCTGCTGAATAGTAACTAATACATCATCTAAAGTGGAAAATACAGAAATGAGCAGTGGTATTATCTACGTAAGTGTAAATACTAACCCTAAATTGGACAATTCTTAACTAAAAGAGCACATTAAACAGAATAGGAGATAAATGAGATCCCTGTGGGACTCCATACTGCAGGCCAAAGTTTTGAACTACAGTTAGACATCTTCATCTATAGTACAAGATGATAAAAATCCATTAAACCAATTCAGAACCCTGCCTGAAATACCTATTCCACTCAAACTTTGTAGAAGAAAATTATCTACTAAATCAAAGGCAGAGATTAAAGTCAAATTGTAATACAGCCTGCTATCCGTATGATAAAAATTCCCTAATTTTAGAGAGTAGCAAACCCAGTAAAGTTTCAGAACTGAAACTTTTGCAAAAACACAATTGGGTATCATATAGAATATTGTGTAATTTTAAATAATTAGATAATTGTTCTGCCACTAAGCACTCTACTACCTTTGCTAAGAATAAGATTATTGGTAATGGGCCTTTGGTTGAATAATTGTCTATTGTCCAAAGAGGCGTTTTTAAGAAGAGGAGATCATAAAATATCCCCTGATACGCTAGAAATTGTCTATGTTAAAATAATTCTACAAGCCATGCGGTGAGCCAAACTAAAAAAAAAATGGAGGAGGAGTCTTAAATAATTAAGAAGGCAGGTATCTAGTTTACAATGAGAAGAAGAAAATCCTGTTAATAAATGATGCACATCTGATAGCTGAACCTATTAGCAGGAATACCCTGATTTTCAAATGCAAGAAAATTGGTATCAACTAACTGCCACCGTGTTTGAAGATCAATTTGTGTTCTAAGGTTTATCATTTTGTCCCTGAAATATATAGCTAAGGTGAGAAGATAAACTGCATTAGGGCTTTAAGTCACATTATTTGCCACTTAATGCGACTTAAAGGGCCCTAACGCAGTTTGACTTTTTTTTTTACCACAATGATGTTTAAGTCACCATGGATTACATAGTGATGAGATGCAAAACATGCAAACGCATGTAAAGCAGCTCACCCTTACGTGACTTGTGGTGTGCACCCGGAACACAAAGCAACTCATATTAATGCCCATAAATCATGGTAAAAAAACCCAGCTATTAAGTACATAAGTACTGCCATAATGCCACTTCAGGCACAGGCAGCTCCTTGTGACTCTGGGCAAGTCACTTAACCCTCCATTGCCCGTGTAAGCCGCATTGAGCCTGCCATGAGTGGGAGAGCGCGGGGTACAAATGTAACAAAAAAAAAAAAAGACCAAAGATCCATCAAGCCCAGCATCCTGTTTCCCAACAGTGGCCAATCCAGGTCACAAGGACCTGGCAAGATCCCAAAACAGTACATTTTATGCATATCCCAGAAATAAGCAGTGGGATGTCCCATTTTAATAATGGCTTATGGACTTTTCTTTTAGGAAGCTATCCAAACCTTTTTTAAAACCCACTAAGCTAACTGCTTTTACCACATTCTCTGGCAACAAATTCCAAGGTTTAATTACATGTTGAGTGAAGACATTTTTCTCCGATTCGTTTTAAATTTACTACTTTGTAGCTTCATTGAATGCCCCCTAGTCCTAGTATTTTGGAAAGAGTAAACAAGCAAAATCCATTCCACTCCACTCAGTATTTATATACCTCTATCATATCTCCCTCGGCCTTCTTTTCTCCAAGCTGAAGAGCCCAAGACGTTTCAGCCTTTCCTCATAGGGAATTCGTCCCATCTCCTTTATCATTTTCGTTGCCCTTCTCTGTACCTTTTGTAATTCCACCATATCTTTTTTGAGATGCGGTGACCAGAACTGCACACAGTATTCAAGCTGCGGTCACACCGTGGAGCGATACAAAGGCATTATAACATCCTCGTTTTTATTTTCCATTCCTTTCCTAATAATACCTAACATTTCATTTGCTTTCTTTACCGCCGCTGCAGCACACTGAGCGGAGGGTTTCAAAGTATCACCAACAATGACTCCTAGATCCTTTTCCTGGTCGGTGACTTCTAATGTAGAACCTTGCATCATGTAGCTATAGTTCGGGTTCCTCTTTCTCACATGCATCACTTTGCACTTGCTCACATTAAACATCTGCCATTTGGATGCCCAGTCTCCCAGTCTCGTAAGGTCGTCTTGCAATTTTTCACAATCCTCTTGTGATTTAACAACTTTCAATAACTTTGTGTCATCAGCAAATTTACTTACCTCACTAGTTATTCCCAAATCTAGATCATTTATAAATACGTTAAAAGCAGCGGTTCCAACACAGACCCCTGCGGAACCCCACTATCTACCCTTCTCCATTGAGAATACTGACCATTTAACCCTACTCTCTGTTTTTTACTACTACTACTTATCATTTCTATAGGCTACTAGACGTACGCAGCGCTGTACACTTACTACTACTATTTAGCATTTCTATAGCGCTACAAGGCGTACGCAGCGCTGCACAAACATAGAAGAAAGACAGTCCCTGCTCAAAGAGCTTACAATCTAATAGACAAAAAATAAAAGTAAGCAAATCAAATCAATTAATGTGAACGGGAAGGAAGAGAGGAGGGTAGGTGGAGGCGAGTAGTTACAAGTGGTTACGAGTCAAAAGCAATGTTAAAGAGTGGGCTTTCAGTCTAGATTTAAAGGTGGTCAAGGATGGGGCAAGACGTAGGGGCTCAGGAAGTTTATTCCAGGCGTAGGTGCAGCGAGACAGAAGGCGCGAAGTCTGGAGTTGGCAGTAGTGGAGAAGGGAACAGATAAGAAGGATTTATCCATGGAGCGGAGTGCACGGGAAGGGGTGTAGGGAAGGACGAGTGTGGAGAGATACTGGGGAGCAGCAGAGTGAGTACATTTATAGGTTAGTAGAAGAAATTTGAACAGGATGCGAAAACGGATAGGGAGCCAGTGAAGGGTCTTGAGGAGAGGGTAGTATGAGTAAAGCGACCCTGGCGGAAGATGAGACGGGCAGCAGAGTTTTGAACCGACTGGAGAGGGGAGAGGTGACTAAGTGGGAGGCCAGCAAGAAGCAGATTGCAGTAGTCTAAAGGAGAGGTGACAAGGTGTGGATGAGGGTTTTGGTAGAGTGCTCGGAAAGAAAGGGCGGATTTTATGGATGTTGTAAAGAAAGAAACGACAGGTCTTGGCAATCTGCTGGATATGAGCAGAGAGGAGAGAGAAGAGTCAAAGATGACCCCAAGGTTTCGAGCTGAGGAGACAGGGAGAATGAGAGAGCCATCAACAGAAATAGAAAACGGGAGGAGCGGGGAGGTGGGTTTGGGGGGGGGGGGGGGGGGAAATGAGAAGCTCGGTTTTGGTCATATTTAATTTCACGTGGCGTTGAGACATCCAGACAGCAATGTCAGACAAGCACGCTGAAACTTTGTTTGGATGCAAGGTGAGATATCAGGGTGTAGAAAGATAGATTTGGGAGTCATCAGCATAGAGATGGTAGGAAAAGCCATGGATGAGATTAATGAACCAAGGGAAGAAGTGTAGATAGAAAAGGAGGGGACCAAGAACAGAACCCTGAGGTACGCCGACAGGCAGAGGGATAGAAGTAGAAGAGGATCCACCAGAGTGAACACTAAAGGTGCGGAGGGAGAGGTAGGAAGAGAACCAGGAAAGGACAGAGCCCTGGAATCCAGTGAGGAGAGGTATCGAGAAGTATGCTGTGATCGACAGTGTCAAAAGCAGCTGAAAGATCAAGAAGAATGAGGATGGAATATTGACCTCTGGATTTAGCCAGTAATAGGTCATTGGAGACTTTAGTAAGCGCAGTTTCGGTTGAGTGGAGAGGGCGAAAACCAGATTAGTGGGTCAAGAATAGCATGTGAGGAGAGAAAATCAAGGCAGCGGCGGTGAACAGCACGCTCAAGCAATTTGGAGAGAAAAAGGAAGGAAGGAGATGGGTCGGTAATTAGAGGACAAGTAGGGTCGAGTGAAGGCTTCTTAAGGAGAGGTGTGACCACAGCATGTTTAAGGCAGCAGGGACAGTCGCAGTGGAAAGTGGAGGTTGAGAATGTGACAGATAAAAGGAATAAGAGCAGGAGAGATGGCATTAAGAAGGTGGGTGGAAATGGGATCAGAGGAACAGGTGGTACATTTTAAGGAAGAAAGGAGAAGTGTAGTTTCCTCAATAGTAACTTCAGGAAAGGAGGAAAGGGAATGAGGGAAGGAGAGAGAGGGGAACGACTAGTGAGGGAGAGGTGGTGAGGTAGAGAAAGCAAAGTTTATCTTTTGAACCTTGTTGTGAAAGAATTCAGCAAGGGTCTGAGGAGATAATGAAGGGGGAGTTGTGGGGAGGGGCACCTTGAGGAGAGAGTTCAATGTGGTGAAGAGAAGTCGAGGATTAGAGCCAAGAGAGTTGGTCAGTTGGATATAATAATACTGTTTGGCACGTAAAAGAGCAGATTGGAAGGAGGTCAGCATGAACTTAAAGTGTAAGAAATCAGCAAGGGCCGAGATTTCCGCCAGAGGCGTTCGGCGGAGCGGGTACAGGAACGTAGGTAGCGGATATTAGAAGTCAGCCAAGGTTGGGGTTTTGTACGCCTTACAGGGCGGGTCATCAAAGGTGCGAGAGTGTCTAAGGCAGAGGATAGAGTATTGTTGTAAGAAGAAACAGCCTCGTTGACAGACGTGGATGGTGCCACAGTAGAGAGGAGGTTTGAAACATGGGAGGATAGAGATGAAGGGTCAATATCGTGAAGATTCCTAGATAAATTAGATAAGATAGGACGGGACTGGGAGGGAGGAGATTTAAGTGTGAAAGTTATAAGATGGTGATCAGAGGAGGGAAGATCAGAGGCAAGGAAACTAGAGGGTGAACAGTTGGAGGAGAAGATGAGATCAAGACAGTGACCATTTTGATGAGTGGGGGAGGTGGAGCATAGTTGGAGATTAAAGGAGGATGCTAAAGCGAGTAACTTGGAAATATAAGAGTTGGAAGGATCATTAGCAGGAATATTAAAGTCACCAAGGATGAGAGAGGGGGAGGAAGGATCATGGAAGAAGGCAAGCCAGGCATCAAAGTCACTGAGAAAGGATGAAAGGGACTTATCAGGGGGACGATAAATGACCGCTATTCGAAGAGGCAGAGGAGAGAAAAGGCGGATAGAGTGGACTTCAAAGGAGGAAAAACAGTGAGATTGAGGTGGAAGAAGGGTTGAAATCTGGAGGCGGGAGAGAGAGAAGTAGTCCAACACCGCCCCCACGGCCAGCAGGGCGAGGAGTATGTGAAAATAGTAACCGCCATGGCACAGGGCTGCGACTGAAGCAGAGTCATCAGGGCAGAGCCAGGTTTCTGTTATGGCGAGCAGATGGAGGTGACGCGAGATAAAGAGGTCTTGGATATAGGCGAGTTTGTTACAGATAGAGCGGGCATTCCATAGGGCACAGAGAAGGGCAGAGAAGAGGAGAGGGAGTAGAGAAATAGAGATGAGGTTAGAAGGTCGGGTGAGATCTGTAGAGTTGGAATAATAGTTGGTGAGGGGGGCCAGGATTGGGATTGATGTCACCGGCTGAGAGTAAGAAGGAGTAAAAGAGAGCGGAGGAGTAGGAGAGGTGTGGCCACGAAGGCGTCGAAGGCGAGAGGTATTTAGGTGGAATGGGGAAGGCAAAATGGACGGAAGAAAGAGGCGGAGATTAAAAGCCAAGAGGGAGGAAGAGGGTAGGAGAGAAGGTGAGGTGATGAAGTCGATGGATGGGCAGTGAGTTCCTGTAGCGGAGAGAGGTAGGGGTGAGGGAAAAGATTAGGAAGGGACAGGGCTAGGAAGAGAATGTGAATAGGGGCCATAATGACTGAGGTACTTTAGCAACTACTACTTAACATTTCTAGAGCGCTACTAGGTTTATGCAGCGCTGTACAGTTTAACAAAAAGGACAGTCCCTGCTCAAAGGAGCTTATAATGTAAAGGACGAAATGTCAAGTTGGGGCAGTCGAGATTTCTTGAATAGAGGTATAGTGGTTAGGTGCCGAAGGCGACATTGAAGAGGTGGGCTTTGAGTAAGGATTTGAAGATGGGCAGGGAGGGGGCCTGGTGTATGGGATCAGGGAGTTTATTCCAAGCATGGGGTGAGGCGAGACAGAAAGGGCGGAGCCTGGCGTTGGCGGTGGTGGAGAAGGGTACTGAAAGGAGGGATTTGTCTTGAGAGTGGAGGTTACGGGTAGGAACGTAAGGGGAGATGAGGGTTGAGAGGTAAGGAGGGGCTGCAGATCGAGTGCATTTGTAGGTACTAGGAGAAGCTTGAACTGTATGCGGTACTTGATCGGAAGCCAGTGAAGTGATTTGAGGAGAGAGGTGATATGAGTATATCGGTCCAGGTGGAAGATAAGATGTGCAGCAGAGTTCTGAACGGACTGAGGGGGGGATAGATGGCAAAGTGGGAGGCCAGTGAGGAGTAGGTTGCAGTAGTCGAGGCGAGAGGTAATGAGAGAGTGAATGAGAGTTCGGGTGGTGTGCTCAGAGAGGAAAGGGCGAATTTGCTAATGTTATAGAGGAAGAAGCGACAGGTCTTGGCTATCTGCTGGATATGAGCAGAAGGAGAGTGAGGAGTCGAAGATGACTCTGAGGTTGCGGGCAGATGAGACGGGGACGATGGGGTTATCAACTGAGATAGAGAGTGGAGGGAGGGGAGAAGTGGGTTTAGGTGGGAAGACAATAAGCTCAGTCTTGGCCATGTTCAGTTTCAGGTGGCGGTTGGACATCCAGGCAGCAATGTCGGATAAGCAGGCCGATACTTTGGTCTGGGTTTCCGAATTGATGTCCGATGTGGAGAGATAAAGCTGGGTGTCGTCAGCATAAAGATGATATTGGAAACTATGAGATGACATCAGGGAGCCCAGGGAAGAGGTGTAGATTGAAAAAAGAAGTGGTCCAAGGACAGATTCCTGAGGAACTCCAACAGAGAGCGGGATGGGGGTGGAGGAAGAGCCATGAGAATGTACTCTGAAGGTGCGGTGGGAGAGATAAGAGGAGAACCAGGAGAGGACAGAGCCCTGGAACCCAAATGAGGGCAGTGTGGCAAGAAGTAAATGTGATTGACAGTGTCAAAAGCGGCGGATAGGTCAAGGAGGATGAGGATGGAGTAGTGACCTTTGGATATGGCAAGGAACAGGTCATTGCAGACTTTAGATAGTGCCGTTTCTGTTACACTTGAACATGAAGAGACAGTCCCTGCTTGACAGAGCTTACAATCTAATCAGGACAAACAAGAGATAAAGGAATATATTAAGGTGAGGATGATAAAATAAGGGTTCTGAACAAAGTGAATAAGGGTTAGGAGTTAAAAGCAGCATCAAAAAGGTTGGCTTTTAGCTTAGATTTGAAGACGGCCAGAGATGGAGCTTGACATACCAGCTCAGGAAGTCTATTCCAGGCATATGGTGCAGCAAGATAAAAGGAACGGAGTCTGGAGTTAGTAGTGGAGAAGGGTGCAGATAAGAGAGATTTACCCAGTGAACGGAGTTCCCGGGGAGGAATGTACGGAGAGATGAGAGTGGAGAGGTACTGAGGAGTTGCAGAGTGAATGCACTTATAGGTCAATAAGAGGAGTTTGAACAGTATGCGGAAACGGATAGGATGCCAGTGAAGTGACTTGAGGAGAGGGCTAATATGAGCATAACGACCCTGGCGGAATATTAGTCGTGCAGCAGAATTTTGAACAGATTGAAGAGGAGAGAGATGGCGAAGTGGGAGACCTTTGAGAAGCAAGTTGCAATAGTCTAAGCGAGAGGTGATAAGAGTGTGGATGAGGGTTCTGGTAGTGTGCTCAGAAAGGAAAGGGCGAATTTTGCTGATATTATAGAGAAAGAAACAACAGGTTTTAGCAGTCTGTTGAATATGTGCAGAGAAGGAGGGGAGGAGTCGAAGATGACCCCAAGGTTACGAGCTGATGAGACAGGATGAGAGTGTTATCCACAGAAACAGAGAATGGGGAGGAGGAGAGGTTGGTTTAGGGGGAAAGATAAGAAGCTCAGTCTGGTCATGTTTAGTTTCAGATGGCGCTGAGACATCCAGGCAGCAATGTCAGACAGGCAAGCTGATACTTTGGCCTGGGTTTCAGCTGAGATTTCTGGTGTGGAGAGGTAGATCTGGGAGTCATCAGCGTAAAGATGATACTGAAAACCATGGGATGAGATCAGAGTACCAAGGGAAGAAGTATAGATGGAGAGAGAAGAGGTCCCAGGACAGATCCCTGAGGTACACCAACTGACAGTGAAGTAGAAGTAGAAGAGGATCCACTAGAGTATACACTAAAGGTACGCTAGGAGAGATAAGAAGAAACCAGGAAAGAACAGAGCCCTGAAATCCAAGTGAGGACAGCGTATCAAGGAGCAGGCTGTGATCAACAGTGTCAAAAGCAGCAGATAGATCGAGAAGGATAAGGATAGAATAGAGACCTTTGGATCTGGCTAAGAACAGATCATTGGAGACTTTAGCAAGCGTTGTTTCAGTTGAATGAAGGGGGCAAAAGCCAGATTGAAGTGGATCAAGAATAGCTTGAGATGAAAGAAAGCCAAGGCAACGGCGGTGAACAGCACGTTCAAGTATCTTGAATAGGAAAGGGAGGAGGGAGATGGGGCGATAGTTGAAGGACAGGTAGGGTCCAATGAAGGTTTTTTAAGGAGTGGTGTGACTACGGCATGTTTGAAGGCATCAATCCACAATAGAACACTACCTCATATCCCATGACTTTCCAATTTCTTCTGGAGTCTTTCATGAATTGTCAAATGCCTTTTGAAAATCCAGATATACAATATCGACCAGCTCACCTTTATCCACGTTTGTTCACCCCTTCAAAGAACTGTAGATTGGTGAGGAAGATTTCCTTTCACTAAATCCATGTTGGCTTTGTCTCATTAAACCATGCTTTTGAATATTCTCTGTAATTTTGTTCTTTATAATAGTTTCTACCATTTTGCCTGGCACCGACGTCAGGCTCACCGGTCTTTAATTTCTAGATGACCTCTGGAACCCTTTTTAAAAATCGTTACATTGGCCACCCTCCAATCTTTCGGTACCATGATTGATTTTAAAGATAAATTACATATTACTAACAATAGTTCTGTGCAAGTTCATTTTTCAATTCTATAAATACTGTGGAAGGTATACCATCTGGTCCAGGTGATTTGGTACTCATCATTTTGTCAAATTGCCCCATTACATCTTCCAGGTTTACAGAGATTCAATGCAGTTTCTCTGACTCGTCAGCATTGATTACTATTTCTGGCACCAGTATCTCTCGCAAATCTTCCTCGGTGAAGACTGAAGCAAAAAATTCATTTAGTCTCTCCGCTATGGCCTTGTTTTCTCTGACTGCCCCTTTTACCCTTCGGTCATCTAGCGGTCCAACCAATTCTTATGCCGGCTTCTTGCTTTTAATATACCTAAAATAGTTTTTACTATGCGTTTTTGCCTCCAACGTAATCTTCTTTTCAAAGTCTCTTTGCCTTCCTTATCAGCGCTTTACATTTGACTTGCCATTCTTTATGTAGTTTCCTATTTTTTAGTCAGATCCTTCTTCCAATGATCTGAAGGATTTTCTTTTAGTTCTAATAGTTTCCTTCACCTCACTTTTTAACCATGCCGGCTGTCGTTTGGTCTTCCTTCCACCTTTTTTAATAGATGGAATATATTTGGCCTGGGTTCCCAGGGTGGTATTTTTGAACACCATCCACGCCTGATGTAAATTTTTGACCTTCACAGCTGCTCCTCTAACTTTTTTTTTTCACCGTTCTTATCATTTTATCATAGTCTCCCTTTTGAAAGTTAAATGCTAATGTATTGGATTTCCTGTATGTACTCCAGAGCTTATATCAAATCTGATCATGTTACGATCACTGTTATCAAGAGGCCCCAGCACCGTTACCTCCTGCACCAGATCATTCGCTGTCCTTAGAGAGCACCTTTAACAGGTAAGCAACTTTGCTTACTCCATGGACAAGCAAGATATGTAGTCCTCAAAAGTGTGAAACCTTGGCTATAGGTTACTTTTAATAAGAAAGAAGAAATGGGGAAAAAATAGTAAGGATATATATGGCCAAAATATTTTGGTTTATTTTTAGATTTTTTTCACAATTTGGGTGTTTTTTTCAGATCACTTCACACATTCATTTTAATAATTTTTTGTACACATGTTAAAACTTTGTAACGTGCAAACTTATTGAATGTGAATTAATGATTGAATATTGTGAGGGGAGGAGAGGTTTTTTAAGGGCACTGCCACCTCAAGCTCAATACCCTCCTACTTCTCTGGAATAAAGATAGCCCAAGAAAACCAGATGCAAATAAACTTTTTTTTTTTTTTTGCTGACGGATGTAGGGAGACATAATGGAGTTCAGGTCTGTAATGGAAAAATTTGTGCTTCACATTGAGTTCTGCCTAAGTATTGTTACCACATTTAATGTTTCCTTGAAAGTACATAATGAGTTGTGCCTATCATATTTAATGTTTCTTAAAAGTACATAATGAAGTAATGATATCATAGTTAATGTTATCTTGAAAGTATATAATGTACTCCCATATGGATATTTAATGCTCTCTTGAAAGTACATAATGGACTCTCAGCACAGGAATTGATAGCATTATCATATTAAATGAAGTAATTTGTACTAAATGGAATGACAACATACTTAGGGCTAAGGATGATGTTTCACATGAATCTCTGGAAACCTGGCCAGTTCCTGGGGATGCATTAAGAAACTGTCACATCCTTAACTACACGTCAACCTTTTTCAATTGAATGAGATCATGTTTATTGGTCAATATAAAAGCTGGAAGTTAAAGGCAGCCAGCCAGAGGTTTCAGCCCCGGAGCAGATGTGTTGCCTAGGCCCCTTGTGCCTGCTGAGACTCTCTGTTTGGCTGCACTGGAACTTCCCAGCCGCTGACAGGAGATGTTGTCTGCAACTCAAGCGGTGATGTATGATTTAAGATTTACCTACTTGAATAAAGGTTATGTAATAACCTTTGACTGCCTCTAAAGTATATGTCTGACAGAGATATACTCGAAAGAGCCTAAAGCAGAACAAGGTCTCTCCATTATAAGTGATTATGCGTGGGATGTGCTAGCTGTTTGAGCCCTAGGATTCTTAGAGGAGCCAAACACAAAACATAACAGAGATATTTTGGGGTGCTAGGTAGTATTAGTTATCACCAGTGTTGTTGAAATATTTGAGGAACAGGGAATTTTTTTTTTTGGGGGGGGGTCACTCTCCCCCATGCCTGAACCATAGTCTATTTCCAGGATAAGGCTTTGTTTGAGCAGAGGGAAGAGGCATTAAGTTTAAGCAAGAGAAGGACAATTGTTTGCCAAGCAGTAATAGAAACTGCCAGAAAAAGCTAATTTGCATAAAGTTCCCCGGGTCCTTGGTTGGATTTATTTTTCTTTTCTTCTGAGGACAATATATTGCAAATGAAACAAACTTATATTTGCAAAAAGGATACAGGTAGCCACCAAGCTAGTGGTTTTTACTTTTCAAGTTGCAATGTTTGGACTACATGCTTTTAGGTCACCCTGAATTAAAGGGAGTTCCAAAGACTGACCCTGAAGAATGGAAATTACTTTATACTGTGACCAGACTAGCGCCCACAGTTGCCAGTGCCCAATGATCAGAGCCGGCGAGAGTGTGAAAAAACAAGCTCACTGGCTCTGACCGCTAAATTCATGCAAAAGAGGGTCTCCCGAATTCCTCCGAAATGCTCAGCAATATAAAGTAATTTCTGCTTATTTCTTGTTGTGGAGAGTTCTTCTTACCTCTGTGACCTCCTGCTGGGAGGTGCTACATCACATCATCACCAAAAGATAAAATTTCAATAGACAACAAAGATAACATATATTTCTAAAAATTTGTTTTAATGAAGGCAACTTGAAAATAGTAAAAATGGGCTTTCCAAAGTGGCCACCATTGTAAATACACCTTCCAAGTCAAATACTTTAACTCACAAGATTTTAATATATCAAAGGGAGCTTTCATCAGCTAGATGAGAACCATACTGAGATCCTAAGACACAGCGGTAAGACTTCAAAAAGCATGCCCTGTGTAAAGTGAACAACTAAGGGCTATAAAGAGATGATTTACTTTCTATATGGTGGTGATCTGCACCAATTGGTGGATGCTCAAACCTCCGGAACTGTTCAGAATAGTGCCGGAAAAATACAGCCGGATCAGCGTGACAAAGGAAATCTCTAATGCTCAACACTGAGATGCAAATTTAGGTGGCCTCATAGCATTGAGCATTAGGGAGGGTAGTGTCTGGTGTATGTGCTCAAGAGTTGTACGTTAAGCACAGTGTGTGTTACTGGGCACAGAAAGGAGTTCAGCACAAGTTAACTTGCATGGATACAGTGCCCTCTTCCATCTTCTGCTGAAGGAAAAGCTCTGCAGCCAGTTCCCTGCCCATCTCCACAGCACCATTCCCAGTCCTGGCTTCCTCCCCAAACAGATGGCAAACTTCTTCCATTTAAAACCTTAAGGTCTTCTAGTAAGTCTCCCCTAGAAGCCAGAAGAATTTGAGACATGTAATCACACAGATTCAATAAACTGAACATTACCCTCTCAACATCCAGCCAGTGAGGGCTAGAAGAAACCATATCCATCTCAGACAATAAGGAGCCATGTGTATTACAGTTAGCAGGTTCCTTTTGAAGTTTAGAAGAACCTCTGTTATTAGAGGTGTTGAAGAATGCATATGAAGGATATCTTCCTCTCTCCAGTCTAGGAGAAAGGCATCTAAGGTTCATTTCCTATGTGCCCCTAACCTTGAACAAAACTAAAGAACCTTCCTGCTTGCTGAAGCAAAGGCCATGTCGGGCTCACAATGAATATTGTCTCTGCTCCCTCTTCTTGTGGCTGACTGTAATTCTTTGGTGTGCTGCTAAGATAATACTGGTGCTGCTCCTCTGTTCTGACATTCTATTTCTCACTTGAGAAATATCCATCTATCTGGGGACCACTCATGTTTTTGTAAGACTTGACTCACTTTGTTTGCTAAAGATTCATTTCCCACCAACTACAAGGATCTGAGTGTATCCCATATGGATAGCTCAGTTCTACATCCTGATAGTGTCTCAACACAGAAATTATAATCTAGTTTCTTCCTGCTTGCTCACAAAGAGCTGATTGATTCTCTTCTCTGGATCAACCAAGCCTTTAATGGAAGGAGTAACTAACTTGTTAGTCTCACTCACACACACAAGGATTGACTCGGGCTGCACACACTGCAGCAGGACATGTTTATCCACTCTTACCCTAGCTGAGATGATATTTAACCATCTCTCTGACCTCATGTGCAACTTTCTTCAAATCAGTCACCTAACTTTCTAATTCTTCCTACTTTTTTACTCATCTATATGTTACAACTTCTTACCCTTCACTACCAATTATAATGTTCTATTACGTATTGTGTAGTCATTGCAAGTAGTATACCATGCCATACTTTCTATTGTTACTTGACTATTTTTACTGCTGTAATTGCCTATTACTCATGTTTGATCTATTCTTACTGTACACCGGCTTGAGTGAATTCCTTCAAAAAGGCGGTAAATAAATCCTAATAAATAAATAAATAAGGATAATTTTGTTGGACAACTGATTTCTGAAATCTTTAGAGTATTACCTCTAAAATGTCTCTTACCATAAGAACATAAGTGTTGCCATACTAGGTCAGACTGAAGGTCCATGAAGCCCAATATCCTGTTTCCAACAGTGGCCAATCCAGGACATAAGTAAAACTGATTTTATGCTGCTTATCCTAGAAATAAGCAGTAGATTTCCCAAGTCCATCTTAATAATGGCTTATGGACTTTTCTATTAGGAAATCATCCAAACCTTTTTTAAACCTTGCTAAGCTAACTGCTTTTACCACATTCTGTGTCTCTTAATTTTCAGTCACTTTGCAGGCAATCCTATAATATAATTAAAAATATTGCACAACATTTTGCAAGAAAACAATACCTTGTGTGCCAAGTGGAAGAGCAGTCGATTCTGCAAACGACTTTTGGGAGCTAAAAGAGAAAAACATTCACTTATAAAAAAGAAAGCATGAAACACAATCATTTAGGCTCTGATGCTCAAAAGAAAGCGTGGGCACTAGAGGCCATTAGCACCAGACTAGCGCCCACAGTTGCCAGTGCCCAATGATCAGAGCCGGCGAGAGTGTGAAAAAACGAGCTCACTGGCTCTGACCGCTAAATTCATGCAAAAGAGGGTCTCCCGAATTCCTCCCAAATCCTCAGCAGGCAGTGTGCCAAAAAAGGACGTTGCCCCCGCGGCAAACCCTACATCAGCTTGGAGCTGATGTTAGGGTTTGCAGAGTAGGGGAGGAATAGGGGAGACCAGCTGACACAGCCGTGGTGGTCCAGTGAACCCCAGATCTCCATACATACAAGGGCATGGAGGTCTAGTAGACCCCCAGACCCCTCATACTCCCAAAATATAACCCCCACCCCCCAAACACAAGGGAGCTAAACCTCTCACAATTCAAAGCACGTAGCCCCCCCCCCCCCCCCACCAAATACCCTGGTGGTCCAGTGTGACCCACTCTGAAGGCTAGACCTCATGATCTACTGGTACGGCGAGGTTCCCCCCAACCCCCTCTCCTCATACCTTAAAGTTGAAGGAAGAACTAGCATTCCTTCCCTCCTCTGTGGGCGCTGGACATATAAGGGAGTCCCTTATATGGCAGATAAGCCCCATCTAGTGCATTCCAGGATGCACCAGGCAGGGCGTGGCACTGCTATTTTGAGGTGGCGCCCACAGAGAAGGGAGGAAGTGCTGCCTCCTCCTCCAACTTTAAGGTATGAGGGGAGAGGGTTGGGTTGGGTTGGGGGAGACCCCACCGCTAGACCACCTGGGCTAGTTTCAAGGGGGGGGGGAGTCACGTCGGGCATGTCAACGGCCCACTGGACTACCAGGGTATTTTCAGTGGGAGGGGGGCTATGTGCATGGTGTCGACTAGGCAGCAGTGCCGATGTTGTCGCTTTGGTGCCATCTGTGACCAGCAATGATTTAACACAGACTGCCTCTGCTGTGTCCTGCCTATGAGGAAAACAGGAACTTACATCAGGAGGCCAGACACAGCAGATGTCCCAGGACTGGTGGGAGCAGGCAGCCTGTCTTCTTAACTAGAAGTAAAAGTATTTCAAATTGTGACCATCACCTCAGGGACAGCACACACACTCCTTCCACTGCTGGACACTTTTTAAAATCAGACGGGCTTTTGTTTGTATGGTGACTCACTAGTACTGAGCATTTTACTTTGGGTGACAAGGGCCGCCAAAGGCAGCCCTTGCCCCAGAGCCTATTTTCAAATAGGGCCAGATACTTTGTGAAATAACACAAAATTCTGCAAGATGACACTCAAAACCTATACTGAAAACTAACACACCATAACAGCCCTAACCCACCTATGAAAAGAGAGTGATATAAATATTATACTGGGCCTTAGAGCACCAATATACCGGCTACTAGGAAACTGGAACAAGCTAGACCTTTCCTACACAGACACTATATGCTAGCACAGGGATGGGCAGCTTCAGTCCTCAAGGGCAGCAAGCCAGTCGAATTGTCAGGATTTCCCCAATGCATATGCATCCTCTTGTGAGAAATTACCTCAAAACGTTACAATAATATATTAACTAATTACCCTAGTAACTTTGGCTGTTTTTAATATTTTGTTATTCTTTATTTATGCTTTACTCCTTTACAAATTTATAAAACATTAAAACTCCCTCACCCTCACACTTTCAATCACACACATCCATACCATACTGACATTAAATTACTTTAAAACCACAGTGTGAGTGATTCAAACTTCCACATGTTCCAAAGTAAACTCTAACCTGTGCATTAACAACATCCTTTATCACTCCTTTCTCTGTATACGTTTTTTACTGTGATTCTCTTTCTAACAAAAAAGTTCTCAATGTCCAAAAACAGTCTGAAAGACTCTCTCTGATGTCAAAGCAGTCTCTTATCTTAAGATGTTTTCTTTTCCCAGTGGGTTGTTAATTGCCTCTTTCAATTTACATCCTAATATAATGGACTTCAATCTGAGGGCTGCTGTTTTCCTGGAAAACCAGCAGCTGCGCCCATAGAGCTGCTGCTATGATCCCACGTGCGGCTTTCTTTCTTTTGTTACTTTTACTTCGCAGCCAATTAGTCAGGGAGGCAGTGCAGCACCAACCAATAAGTGAGAGGCAGGCCAGGGAAAGGGAGGAAACCGGTAGTGCTGTAACAGAGCCATGACCCCGTCTTTACTTACTTTTAATTACTTCGCAGCCAAGTTGAGATCGTGGAGGCAGACAAGCAGAATGCGGTGCGAATCAATAAGCGAGGGGCAGGTCAGGGATGGGAAGCAAGCTCACGATTCAAGGCGCTTAACTTATGGCACATATTAGGCGCCACTTTCTTTGAAAATCTGTTTGGGGGAGCGACCCCTCCCCCTGCGCCCCACCTAGCTACGCCACTGGTCAGTAAGCAGTTTAAGGATTACATGGATAAGTTTTCTTGCTTGCATGTTT
Source organism: Microcaecilia unicolor (assembly GCF_901765095.1). Classification (NCBI taxonomy): domain Eukaryota; kingdom Metazoa; phylum Chordata; class Amphibia; order Gymnophiona; family Siphonopidae; genus Microcaecilia; species Microcaecilia unicolor. The sequence continues at coordinate 282,185,268 of NC_044031.1, forward strand.
CACAATTTGGTTTCGGTAGGGCCCACAACACTGAAACACTGTTGCTAATTTTAACTTCCAAGTTAGGAAACAATTAAGTGTCAGCAGACAAACCATCTTGCTGCAATTTGATATCTCGGCAGCTTTTGATGCCGTTGATCATAGTCTCCTGCTGGATAAATTGAGATGATTGGTATAACAGGTCCAATTTTTAACTGGTTCTGTGAATTTCTAGCCAACCGAAGTTATTGTGTTAAGAAAAATAATTCCTTTTTCTCTTACTGGTTGCCGGGATGTGGGGTTATGCAGGGATCCCCACTTTCCCCTTTGTTTTTCAACTTATTTATGTCATCATTAGGGTCAATTAAAAATGGACGAGGTGCTTCCCTCATACACTGACATTTTTATGTTCGTTCCAATATATGATACTTTATCTGACATTATTGAAGAGCTACTGGAACACTGGACTGGAGTCCCCCGGACTGGAACACTGGACTGGAATCCCCCGGACTGGAGGACACAGGACTGGAACACACCGGACTGGTCCGTACAGCTTCACCTGCACTTAGCTACTGCCCTCCAAGGATAGAGCCCCTGGGTTCGAGTGGCCGGCAGGACTTACCGGAAACTGGATGACACAGGGACCAGGACTAGAACAAGCTGGCAGCATACTGAAACAGAGCTAGAGCTAACTCAGGCTTAACCCCCACAGCTGCAGTATAGCAGAGCAATTAGAGCCATGCTGGAAGCAACCAGCACACAGATGCAGCTAGCTCAGGTAACACACACAGCTGCAGTATAGTAAAGCATTTAGAGTCATGCTGCTGGAAGAAGCCAGCACAGAGAGACAAAGCTAGCTCAGAAAGGACAGACAGAAGAAAAGGAAGCCAGCTAAGAAGCTGACCACCAGAAATAAGGTAAGTTTGAGAGGGGTTCTGACCACAATCATGACAAGAGAAAATGGTCATCAGTAGGCTCCAAGTATAAAGACAACCATCAAGACAGGTTTCCTCCCTTCACAGTCTTTGTGAAGTTCATCCGAGATTTGGCAAAGAGGAGAAATGACCCCAGCTTCATGTTTGATATACCTGAGACTATAAAGACAGGCTACTTCTCAAGTGAAAGGTCAGTCAGGAAGTACAGCAACACCAAGAAACCTACAGTTGTACACATGACAGATGTGTTACCCACAGCAATCCCACCAAAAGATCGACCTCCTACTACAGCCAGAGTGAAGGATCCAGACAGACAGTGTCCTATACACAATAAACCTCATTCCCTTAAGAAATGTAGAAGGTTTAGGGAGAAACCCTTAAGAGAATATAAAGATCTGTTGAAAAAGTATAGAATTTGCTACAAAAGTTGCTTGTTTAAGCATATGGCTAAAGACCATAAAGCAGCCATCAAGTGCACAGAGTGTAACAGTGACCAGCATGTCAGTGCCTTACACACTGACAAGCAAAAGCCTACTCCTGCAGGAACCCCAGCCTCAGACTCAAGCCATGGGGGGAGAAGGAGGTAGAGCAAGTGTCCCCACCAAACGTTACCCCAAATTGTACTCAAGTGTGCAGAGAAGCAGAAGTGGGTGGTTGTGAACCAAGATATGTGTAGCTAAGGTATATCCAAAAGAGCAACCAGAAAAGGCAGTAAAGACGTACGCCATCATAGATGAGCGAGTAATCAGTCCCCGGCAAGGACCGAGTTCTTTGACATCTGAGGAGCTCACTACTCCTACCTCAAGACCTGTACAGGGATGACAAAGGGGACTGGGAAAAGAGCAAATGGATATGTGATAAAAGTGATGGATGGTAGCAACAGGACCCATCTACTAACACATGTAATCAGATACCTGACAGCCGAGAAGAAATTCCCACACCAGATGTCACGCAACACCATCATCACCTGCAGCCTTTGGACCCAAATGCCAAGATTTATTTATTGCATTTGTATCTCACATTTTCCCACCTCTTTGCAGGCTCAATGTGGCTTACAATACATCACGATGAATGGGAATACATTTAGAAAATATACATTTACTGGTAGAGAAGAATCTTTTAACATTATAATAAGAGACATGATAGTAGTATAACAAGCAGATATAATAAGCAGTTCTGAATATAGGTAGAGGAGTTATATACGTTCATATTGTTACTCTTTGTGGTATGCCTTGTTAAAGAGATGGGTCTTCAGTAGTCTGCGGAAGTTAGTTAGTTTGTAGATTGTTTTTAGGTTGCGCGGTAATGCGTTCCATAATTGTGTGCTCAGGTAGGTAAAGCTAGACGCGTGCATTTGTTTGTATTTTAGGCCTTTGCAGTTGGGGAAGTGCAGATTAAGGAATGTGCGGGATGATCTTTTAGCATTCCTGGGTGGTAAGTCTATCAAGTCTGACATGTAGGCTGGTGCGTCTCCGTGAATGATTTTGTGAACTAGAGTGCATATTTGAACGTGATGCGTTAAGTGGGAGCCAGTGTAGCTTTTCTCATAGGGGTTTAGCACTTTCGTATTTTGTTTTACCAAATATGAGTATTGCTGCAGTGTTCTGGGCTGTCTGAAGTTTCTTGATTATTTGCTCTTTGCAGCCGGCGTAGAGTGCATTACAATAGTCTAGATGGCTGAGCACCATTGATTGTACCAGGTTACGGAAAACGGTTCTTGGGAAGAAAGGTCTTACTCTTTTTAATTTCCACATTGAGTGGAACATCTTCTTGGTTGTATTTTTCGCGTAATTTTCCAGTGTTAGGTGTCGATCGATGGTAACTCCAAGAATTTTTGGGTGTTTGAATTGGCAGGTTCAGATTTGGTGTATTGATGGTAGTGAATTTGTTCGTGTTATGTTGTGAGGTGAGTATTAGGCATTGGGATTTTTCTGCGTTAAGTTTTAGCTGAAATGCATCCGCCCATGAGTGCATGACATGACGACGTTGGTTGATTTCATTGGAGATTTCCTTTAGATCTTGTTAAATGGGATGTAGATCGTTACGTCGTCTGCGATATATATGGGTTTAGGTTTTGGTTTGATAATAGTTTGGCCAAGGGTATCATCATTAGTTGAATAGAGTCGGCGAGAGGGGGGATCCCTGTGGAACTCCGCATTCAGGTATCCATGAGGCTGAAGTAGTCGAGTTAGAGGTCACTTGGTATGATCGTGTGGTTAGGAATCCCTTGAACCAGTTGAGAACATTACCTCCAATTCCGAAGTACTCAAGGATGTGTAATAGTATTCCATGATCAACCATGTCAAAGGTGCTTGACATGTCAAATTGTAGGAGTAGTATGTTCTTTCCAGTTGCAATCAATTGTTTAAATCTAGTTATGAGTGTAACTAGTACTGTTTCAGTACTGTGGTTAGACCTACATCCTGACTGGGAGTCGTGGAGTATTGAGAATTTGTTTAGGTAATCTGTAAGTTGTTTGGTTACCATCCCTTCCGTAAGTTTGATTATTAAGGGAATGGATGCTACTGGCCTGTAGTTGGTTATTTCACTGGCGCTTTTCTTTGCGTCTTTGGGTATGGGGGTGAGTAGTATGTTTCCTTTCTCCTTCGGAAAGAGTCCATTTTGTAACATGTAATCTAAGTGTTTCGTTATGTCTGTTATAAATTGTTGAGGAGCAGATGTCATAAGGTTGTTTGGACATATGTCTAGTTTGCAGTTAGATTTAGAAAATTTTTGAGCGTTTGGGAAGTGACATCCTCTGATAATGTCTCGAAGTTGGTCCATGTTCTGTCTGCTGGGTATACGCCAGGGTCTAGGTCTAAACAGTCAAGGATCTTACTCTTGTTTGGAAGAGATGCACCAACATTGATCAGAGCTTGAGGGTCATGTGCAGGTCCACTTGATGCTCCATATGCCTACCGACTCACCCTGGGATGGGCGAAAGTATGCGACGTCTGCCTTAACAGACTGAGGAGACCTAGTGTGAATGTCTACAAAACATGCATCTTGAAAAATGGGCGCACCACCTTGTTCAAGCCTTGTCATAACCATCTGCAAGTTAAGGAGATTTACAGCTGGGAAGAACCAGACCCTGGCTCAACCATCTGTCACGACACCTCTCCACCAGATTTAGGAGAACATCTAGGAATGATGACAACCCAACTCTTTCAGGATGGCAGAGAGTTCTTGAAAATTATGGATAAGGAATTCTACAAGGATGAGTCCTACTACTACTACCACTATTTAGCATTTCTATAGCGCTACAAGGCGTACGCAGCGCTGCACAAACATAGAAGAAAGACAGTCCCTGCTCAAAGAGCTTACAATCTAATAGACAAAAAATAAAGTAAGCAAATCAAATCAATTAATGTGTACAGGAAGGAGGAGAGGAGGGTAGGTGGAGGCGAGTGGTTACGAGTCAAAAGCAATGTTAAAGAGGTGGGCTTTCAGTCTAGATTTAAAGGTGGCCAAGGATGGGGCAAGACGTATGGGCTCAGGAAGTTTATTCCAGGCGTAGGGTGCAGCGAGACAGAAGGCGCGAATTCTGGAGTTGGCAGTAATGGAGAAGGGAACAGATAAGAAGGATTTATCCATGGAGCGGGGTGCACAGGAAGGGGTGTAGGGAAGGACGACGAGTGTGGAGAGATACTGGGGAGCAGCAGAGTGAGTACATTTATAGGTTAGTACAAGAAGTTTGAACAGGATGCGAAAACGGATAGGGAGCCAGTGAAGCGACTTGAGGAGAGGGGTAGTATGAGTAAAGCGACCCTGGCGGAAGACGAGACGGGCAGCAGAGTTTTGAACCGATTGGAGAGGGGAGAGGTGACTAAGTGGGAGGCCAGCAAGAAGCAGATTGCAGTAGTCTAAACGAGAGGTGACAAGAGTGTGGATGAGGGTTTTGGTAGAGTGCTCGGAAAGAAAGGGGCGGATTTTACGGATGTTGTAAAGAAAGAAACGACAGGTCTTGGCGGTCTGCTGGATATGAGTAGAGAAGGAGAGAGAAGAGTCAAAGATGACCCCAAGGTTTCGAGCTGAGGAGACAGGGAGAATGAGAGAGCCATCAACAGAAATAGAAAACGGGGGAGTGGGGAGGTGGGTTTGGGGGAAAAATGAGAAGCTCGGTTTTGGTCATGTTTAATTTCAGGTTGGCGTTGAGACATCCAGACAGCATGTCAGACAAGCATGCTGAAACTTTGGTTTGGATGAGTCCAACAGCTGGGTGGCTCCACTACCATTCCGGACACCCAGAACACAACTACCTAATAACAGAGAGCAAACGCTCTCTCATCTCACTTCATTGCGAAACACTTGAGAAAGAAACCAGACAGAAAATAGCACATTACAACATTTATGTAAAACATGCTGGACAATGGCCATGCACAGCCAGTTTCACTGTTAAAAAACAACAAAAAATGCTGGTATTTACCTACCTTTGGGATGTATCATCCACAAAAACCAGGCCAGATTAGAACTGTGTTTGATTCCAGTGCTCAATTTCAAGGCATCTCACTCAAGAATGTGCTGCTTTCTAGTTCTGACATGATTAACAGTCTAATAGGAGTCTTGGTAAACTTCAGAAAGGACCCTATCGCCATGACAGCAGATATCCATATTGCTTTGTCGTACACCCAGACTATAGAAATTACTAAAGATTCCTGTAGTACCGCAACAATGGCATCAACCAGGAAATCATAGAATGAAGAATGAGAGTTCATTTCTTTGGTAACGGTCCATCACCTGCAATAGCAACCTATGGGCTTAGAAAGACAGTCAAAGAGGGAGAAAGAGAATATGGCAGACACTTCATTGAAAGAGACTTATGTAGATGATGGTTTAAAGTCCTTACCTATCGAAAGAGACGCCATCGACTTGCTAAAGAGAACAGAAGCAATGCTGGCAAGGCCAATCTGAGGCTTCATAAAATTGCCTCCAACAGTCCAGAAGTAATGATAGTATTTCCTACAGAGGATCAATCATGCCAAAGATTTAAAAGATCTAAGAGTAGACACCCCTCTGCTTCAGAGAAGCCTCGGATTACAGTGGGATCTAAAGAGACATTTTCAACTTTGAAGTCTCCACCTGAGAAGCCATATACATGCAGAGGTATCTTGTCTACAGTAAATAGTCTGTATGATTCACTGGGGGGTTTGTGGCTCCAGTCACCATTCAAGAATGGTCTCTACTGAGAGAGCTTTCCCAAAGTACTGATGACTGGGACATTCCATTACCACCAGAAATGTGACAAGAATGGGAGAAATGGAAAGATTCTCTAAAGACTCTTGAACAACTGCATATCCCATATATGCATATCCCATATACTTATATGCCTACAGCACTCAGTACTGCCTCTCACAGATTGCAGCCTTCACCAACCAGACACCGACCACCAAAGTGCTATCAAAGAAACAGAACTACAGATTATCAGTGACAACTTGGCACCACCCAGGAATTTTGACCCAAGACTTCACTGGAAGAGAAGGAAAATAAACTTCTGCAGCAGAGACATCACTGAGCCAGTGATCCATACCACAAAAAGATGAGGACAACATGGACTGCAGTCCACCCCAAAGACCTTTCTCTCTCTTTTGTGTTGTTTGTTGTTTTGTTGTTGTCTGTCTCTCGTTTCAGCTCCTGCAAGACTACAAGAGAGAAGTTGCCAGAGCAACAGTGATTCGGAGACAAGCAAGAAGTTGCCAAGTTTAAGTTCCAGAAATAACTGGACTTTTGCATGCTTAATGTTTATAGTTTTGAGAAGATAAATAGTGCTATCTACCAATACCAGGCGGGAATGTTAAGCCCTCATATTCACGGAGGCAGGGTATTTGTGATGTATATTTAATATGAGTATTATTTGTATTTAATTACATTGTTTGTGTAATAGATAGCACTGTGTATTAGGACTGCCTTTCCTATAGTTTGCAATTCCTGTGATTGACTCCTTGTGAGCTTTCTCTATTGGCTATTGGTTCAGAGCTAGGGCCCAGAAGCATAGCTAGGTGGGGCGCAGGGGGAGCGGTCACTCCCCTAAATCGATTTTTTTTTAAAAAACGGCGCATATGCAGCCATAGACGCCAACCCAATATTTTGAAACCTGCCCTCCTGCCGCCCAGCCAGTGCTTAAAACTCATTTTACCTGACTGAACGGCAGTGAAAGAAGCAGAGGCCAGCCAGCTCGTCTTCAGCTTTCTCCTTCCCTCTCAGCTGAGCTGTGGTCCCGCCCTCATTTCCTGTTTACGCAAGGGCGGGATGCTGAGAGGGAAGGAGAAAGCTGAAGACGAGCTGGCTGTTCTCTGCTTCTTTCACTGCCGTTCAGCCAGGTAAAATGAGTTTTAAGAGGTAGGGCAGGGGACAGGGAAGAGGGAGAAATCGCTGAACATGGATGCAGGGGAGGGCAGGGAAGAGGGGAGAAACCGCTGAACATGGATGCAGGGGAGGGGCAGGGAAGAGGGGAGAAATCGCTGAACATGGATGCAGGGGAGGGGCAGGGAAGAGGGGAGAAATCGCTGAACATGAATGAAGGGGAGGGCAGGGGAGAGTTGCTGAACGTGGATGCAGGGAGGGCAGGGGAGAGAGGAGATTTGCTGGACATGGATGGAGGGGAGGGCAGGGGAGAGATGAGAGTTGCTGTACATGAATGCAGGGGAGGGCAGGAGAAATGCTGCATATTGTAAGGAGGTTGGAGGGTCTAAGCAGGTCAGGAGGAGGTATGGGGCCAGACGACATTCCCCACAAGGCCCTGAGAGAAGGGATCGGGGGGGGGGGGTAGGTCCCAAAACCCGGTATGGCTCCCACATGGAAGGGAGGGGGAAAAGGACTGGAAAGAGCAGCTGCTATGGCAGACGAGGGAGGAGATGCACATGGATGGAGGGAAAGGGAGAGAGAAGAAATGCTGGACAAGGATGGAGGGAGGGCAAAGAGAGGAAGGAGATGAGGGAAAAGGAAGAGAGGAAAAAAACTGCACATGGATGGAGAAAATAGGCAGAAGTTGGATCCACTGGACAGTCAAGTCTGCGGAGGGCCCAGCTTTAACTTATGGATATAGAGCAAGAAATGAAGAAGAAAGGAGGAAAGTAAAGAAATAAATGGAAAGGAAGCCCTGGAAACGGAATTTAAGAGGACAGATAGCAGCAGAATCAGATACTGGGCCAGCATGATCAGAAAAACACTTATGAAGTGGGTGAAGGAGAAGGACTTAGGAGACTGGGTAAGGGAGAGATAGAGGGGGAATGGGAGTGCTGGAAAGGGAATGAGATGAAGATGGTCAAAGCTAGTAGGTAGATGAATACTAAGGACTAAAGAGTGAGAGAAAAGTGGGGGAAAAACATGAAAGATCAGTGCCAGACAGATGCAGAGAAGGACAGGTAGAAGACAAGAGAAGAGCAAAGACATGGAAAAGCCAACCTGGAAAAGAATTTAGGAGAAGACTGACACATGAAAAGTGGAAAAGAGACTGGGACCAGCCCAACTAGAAAAATAGAATGCTCAGACAACAAAGGTAGAAAACAAAACATTTTATTTAATGGTTTTTAAGGACTAAGATGTGCCTACTTTGTGAAATGTACATTTTTTTTGTATAGATTTTGAGTGTCTTTTTGTAGGGTTTTGTGTTATTTCATAAAGTGCCCTATTGTTTTTGATATGCTGGCTTCATATTCAGCATTTTAGTCTGGTGCGTGTGTGTGTTTTTTTAAATGGCCTTAACGAATATGTATGAGATGTACATTTGCAAATGTGCCAAGCCACACCCTTTGCCCCCCAAAATGAAACAAACTATGTCCATGTCTGGTGCCTATTTTACAAAGTCTGCTCCCCCAGACATCAAAACCTAGCTACCTCTCTGCTAGGGCCAGCCCTCCCTCGCTGGAGCAAACCAGCAAGCCAGCCCCGCCTACTCGCGCCAGATTGGCGCATTGACAAGGAAATCCCGCCCGCCGAGCAGGCTGGCCAATCCAGGCCTCCCTTGCCTGCCTAGGCCGGGGGGATTGGCTCCAGCTGCTTGAATGGGAGGGACGGGCGGGGGATTAAACAACGAAACAGGAAGAGTCCAATGCTTCCGTTTCGTTCGTCAGAAGCCCACACAGTGGATCGGAGACTGTGTCCTCTTCAGCTAGCCGTCCTTGCTAGCCACCTTCAGAGACTGTGTCTTCTTCAGCTAGCCGTCCTTGCTAGCCACCTTCAGAGACTGTGTCTTCTTCAGCTAGCCGTCCTTGCTAGCCACCTTCAGAGACTGTGTCTTCTTCAGCTAGCCGTCCTTGCTAGCCACCTTCAGAGACTGTGTCTTCTTCAGCTAGCCGTCCTGCTAGCCACCTTCAGAGACTGTGTCTTCTTCAGCTAGCCGTCCTTGCTAGCCACCTTCAGAGACTGTGTCTTCTTCAGCTAGCCGTCCTTGCTAGCCACCTTCAGAGACTGTGTCTTCTTCAGCTAGCCGTCCTTGCTAGCCACCGTCAGAGACTGTGTCCTCTTCAGCTAGCCGTCCTTGCTAGCCCCCTTCAGAGACTGTGTCTTCTTCAGCTAGCCGTCCTTGCTAGCCCCCTTCAGAGACTGCGTCCTCTTCAGCTAGCCGTCCTTGCTAGCCACCTTCGGAGTCCGTGTCCTCTTCAAGCTAGCCACCCTTGCTAGCCACCTCCAGAGACTGCGTTCCTCTTCCAGCTAGCCCTCCTCGCTAGCCCCTGCTGAGACTGTGTCCTTTCCTGCGCTAGCCGTCCTTGCTAGCTGCCCTCTAGAGACTGAGTTGCTGACTACCAGCCAAGCCGACCGTCACCCCGCGGTTCCAGCAGTCCTGCTGGCCGCCTGCAGCTGAGGGCTCAACCCTCGGTGAACGGCGGTCGCCGCGGGTGAAGATTCGGGGTGCGCGGCGGTCCTCGGAGGTCTTACCAGGCCTCAGGGAACCTAAGGGCTCACCAACAACCACAACAGGACAAACTGAGTCTTTCAAAGATGCCTGCTCTTCTACAAACAGCAAATGCATAACTTGGGACAAGAAAATCATTAAAAATAGATTTCTATAAATTAAACTACAATCTTCTTTCTGATGAGCAGATAAAAGTTTTAGCAGTCATCATGGGTCACCATTTTGTTCTAGGCTGTGCAATTTTGTTTGCTATTTGCAAAAAACTTATGAAATATCACAAAATATTATAGAAAAAATTATACATGAATTAGATAGTCTTTTTAATTACTCACCCACCATCACAGCATCAGACATCAGTTTCAAGTTATAACAAACTTACAAAACCTAACATCAGTACCTCTGGTAATTATAAGTAATTAGACTAATCAGATAAAGAAGAGCGAAAGGAGGAAGAAAGTTTGTTCCTCACTAAAAGGTCACAGAACAGAGAAAGCAGAGAGAGAGAAGGCAGAAACAGAATGAAAGAACGATTCATAGCTATAGAGAATTAGATTCTATCAGGTACGAAGGTGGGGGAAGCAGACCCCTTCGGGAAAAACATAGGACATTAGACGGATCTGAAAATCTCTCTCTATGCCTAGTTTTTCAGAGTTCCTTTGTCTGCAGCGTGGTTTTATAGGCTGTTGTGATAATCCACCTCTCCTCTACTCTGGACCAATCATAGGTGCTGCATATGGGTTAGAGACTTGTAATTGGGACTTTCATATGTGCTGGAAGCTTGCAGTTGGTCCTTGCCATACCTGTAACTTACTTTTGTAACAGGATACACCAGGTATCTGAATTGCCTTAGCAACATGAGACCCCAACAGAGCATGTGACCAGCCAGAAATTCCTTCATGTGGCTGATAGGAAAAAGAGAGATGGGGGATGGGAAATAGTGCAGTATACCTGAAATAAAACGGTATAGCTTATAGCTAAAAATTATAGACACTGCCTAATAAGCTCAAAGGAGGGCAACACAGTTGAAAGGATCGAAACACTTGTTTGATGCCTTGAAAGAAAATAATCACATCTGGATTTGCTGCTACCATGGCCGTGGCGTAGCAAGGGCGGGGCGGTGGGGGCGGTCCGCCCCGGGTGTCAGCGGGTAGGGGGTACTCCGCTCCCGCTGCTCCCACCCTGTCCTGCCTTAAAACAAAATTTTTCGAAGCACCGAAGTGGCAGGCAGCGCCTGCCCTGCTAGTAAAAATCTCCTCGACGTCGCGTCGGGCCTTCCCACATTCAGTCCCGTCCTCCTCTGAGGTAACTTCCTATTACCGCGAGGGCGGGCGGAACTGAATGTGGGAAGGCCCGACGAGACGTCGAGGAGATTTTTACTAGCAGGGCAGGCGCTGCCTGCCACTTTGGCGCTTCGAAAATTTTGTTTTAAGGCAGGACAGAGTGGGAGCAGGACAACGGAGCTGGTAGGTGTGTCGGGTCGAATGGGGGGGGGGGGGGATTCAGATGGGTGCCCAGAGAGGGGAGAAGGGGATTGGGGAGGGTGGGGGAGCCCAGATGGGTGCCCAGAGGGGAGAAGAGGATTGGGGAGGTTGGGGGTGCCCAGATGGGTGCCCAGAGAGGGGAGAAGGGGATGGGGGAGGGTGGGGACAGACCCGGGATGGAAGGGGGGAGCGTGAGGGAGGGCAGACCCTAGATGGATGGGAGAGGGAGGGCAGACGGATTGAAGGGGCAGAGAGAAAGGGCAGATGGTGGGTGGAAGGGAGAGAGAGAGGGCAGATGTTGATGGAAGGGGGAGAGAAAAAGGGCAGACTGGGGCAGATGGTGGATGGAAGGGGCAGAGAGAGAGGGCAGACAGTGGATGGCAGAGAGAGAGAGCGAAGACAGATGCTGGATGGAAGGAAGACAGTGAAAAGAAGATGAGGAAAGCAGAAACCAGAGACAACAAACTGTAAATATATATTTTTATTATTTTGCTTTAGGATATAGTATTGTAGCTGTGTTAATAAATGTTTATAAATAGAACATGTAAATAAGATAATCTTTTTAATGGACTCATTTTAATACATTTTGACTTAACTTTCAGAGAACAAAACCCCTTCCTCAGGTCAGAATAGCATACTGTAACAGCACTATACTGTATTGGCCTGAGGAAGGAGATTTTGGCCTCTGGAAGCTAAATGTATTAGTCCAATAAAATGGTATTATTTTATTTTCTGTATTTGTTTTATTTCTATTTGTTAATTTGTAAAGTGGTGATTGGTACTTGTTTTTCAAATTTACATCTGCTGTCTTTATATTTTGCACAGTGCTAGGGGACACTTTCTGTTTCTGTGGTGTTGCATTGTATGCAGAGTCTGGCATCTTGGGGGTTGTTTAATTTTTGTCTAAATAGAAAGTTTATTATTATTCTATAGTGGATTAGGGTGTATCTGTGTTTGTGAAAAAGACATGGCTTTCAGTTGGCATTGACTGTGCAGGATCGACGATCTGTACTATTCTGTCTGGTTTCGTTTTACAATAGGTGAATTGATGTTCTAGTGCTCACTGTAGTGTTTTTCCTTGTGTGACTCGTAGAAATGACTGCTTATGGTATGGTAGAATTGCTCTATAGGTCCTGAGTGTTTTGTATTCTCGGTATGCCTAGTACTGGTTTTTCTTTTGGGGGGGGGGGGGGGGTTAAAAAATGACCAGCCCCGGGTGTCAACTACCCTAGCTACGCCACTGTACCATGGCACCCTGATCTGGCCCTTGTTAACAGGCCAAGGCCGTAACCTGCACCCTCAGAGAACTGAGAGGAAGTCCCCTTTTCAGATCTTGCCAAAACAGCTAAAATATATCCTTTCCACATGAAAAGGGAATCTACTTTGCACCATGAATCAAAGGGGCACCAAACCCAAAAATAGGCCAAGCAAGTTCAACTCCTATGAACTTTCAATAATGTGGAAATCACCGAAACTGTTGCCTCTTAAGGGCAGGGCTGCAAGACAAAATCTCACTGGGTTTTCCATCATGATGTGTCTATGATGCAGCAGATCCTTGAAGGGAGGAAATGGAGAGGGATCCCATACAGATGCCTTACCAGATTGGTATAACATGGCTCCTGGGCTAATCCACAGTAATGAGAATCATCAGACCAGGTGATCCTCTATCCTTTGCTACATTTGCCCCAGCAGAAGCCTCGAAGAAAACACATATTTCAACTGAGCTATTTGGTCACTGCTGTACCAGTGTCAAAACCTCTAGACCCCGTTTCCCTGAGATGACTAAAGAAAAATCTTCACCTTGGTGTTCTCTTCCACGGTACCAAAAGATCATATCTCAGAGAGCTCCATCTATCAACAACCAGCTGAAAAGGCTTCCCAGTTAAGTTCCCACTCCCTAGGATCTAACACTGCAACCCAGAAAATCTGCTTGTACATTTTCTACTCCTGTGCTGTGTGCTGCTGATAAGAACATAAGCTTTTTCTCTGCTCAGCAAAACAGCCTGCCTGCTTCCAATGATACACTCCTCATTCCCCTGGACAGATGAGATGCTTTTGCAATGGCACAGAGAGCAACTGACCTTGGCCCCCCTCAATATAAGGGGAAATGGGGCAACACCAGCCAAGATGGTTCTTATTTGAAGTCAGTTGATCGACCACGCCACCTCCATTCTGGTATAGAAGCTCTGTGCTGCCTAGTCCTCACAATGAGCTATTCACCCCAAAAGACTGGCATCTGTGATGACTACAATCCAGATAAGGGGCTCCAAATCCACATCTAAGTCCAGATGGGACTTATCCAGCCACCAACGCAGTAGGAATGGAAACCAACTCTCAAAATCCTGGGAAAGAGGAGGCCATTACGACAGCACAGAATGCAAGGAGGGCCTCATATGCACTCTTGCCCATCACGTTAAGTCTATGGTGGATGACATCAGCTCAAGACCTTCCATTCTCATGGCTGTTCCAACACCATAAACTGATGACAAACCATGCACAACTTGCTGTGCTCTCCTTGTTGAGGAATACCCTATCGTTCTAAAGTGCAAAGAGTTGTCATATATTCTTCCTGGCAAAACTCCTATGCTCTTGGGCCATCCAAGCAATAAGGTGTTCTGAAGGCCAATGCTATCTTTTTGCTTTGCAGAACAACAACTTTATATGGTGCAATATAAGTATACCTCTTTCCAAAAGGAGCAGACTTTCACCCAGCCTGTTCCCACAGGCAAAGGCTGAGCTGGATGCTATTTTAGCAGAAGCTGATGAGCGTGGAACCCATCTTATATATACAGCTTATGAAATATTTAACACTCCCTCAAGGATTTCAGGCTCTGCCAGGTGTCCTCCATGGTTATGTGTTTCCAGCCTATATAAGGACATCCACAGCAGGCTAACAGATGATCCATGTACTGGAGACTCCTTATTTGGGATACAGTGAAAGAAATCATGGATATCATTAATGACCATGGTTCCACTTTGCTGTACCTCTAAGCCTTACCAGCAATCTATAACTTTCTCTAGACTAGCATGAACATCCCAATAGTGTTGAAGTACTGGCAAGTCAGATGCAAAGCATTAATACAGAAGGCTATAAGAGAAAATGAAGAGAAACTTGCCACATAGGCTAAAATTCACAGTAGCAACTTTTTCAGGTATATCAGAAGCAGAAAGCCTGCGAGGGAATCCATGAGACCATTAGATCATGAAGGAGCAAAAGGGGCGCTCAGGGAGGACAAGGCCATAGTGGAGAAACTGAATTAATTATTTGATTCTGTCTTTACGGAAGAAGATGTAAGAGATCTGTCTGTACCGGAAATAGTTTTCAAGGGTGATGATGTAGAGGAACTGAAAGAAATCTCAGTAAACCTAAAAGATGTACTGAGCCAAATTGACAAATTAAACAGTAGTAAATCACCTGGACCGGATGGCGTGCATCCAAGGGGACTCAAAGAACTCAAGCATGAAATTGATGATCTGCTGTTAGTAATATGTAACCTGTCATTAAAATCGTCCATAGTACCTGACAATTGGAGGGTGGCCAACGTGACACCGATTTTTTAAAAGGGTTCTAGGGGTGATCCAGGAAATTACAGATTGGTAAGCCTGACATCGGTGCTGGGGGGAAATAATGGAAACTATAATAAAGAATAAAATTACAGAACACATAGACAAACATGGTTTAATGGGACACAGCATAGGTTTAGCCAAGGGAAGTCTTGCCTCACTAATTTGCTTAATTTCTTTGAAGGCATGAATAAACGTGGATAAAAGTTAGTCGACTGATGTAGTGTATCTAGATTTTCAGAAAGGTTTTGATAAAGTTCTCATGAGAGAAAATTAAAGAGTCATGGGATAGGAAGAAGGTTCTGGTGTGGATTAGGAATTGGTTATTGGACAAAAAACAGATGGTAGGGTTAAACGGTCATTTCTCTCATTAAGCACACCTGGCTTACTTTCAGCATTGTTATATATATATATATATATTATATTGTTGAAACCTCTGTACTAGGAATTTCTAAATGTCCTGTTTCAATAGTATCCTTCAAGTATACTCTACACCAAATCATACGCTCCTGGGTGACTGTCGGTTTTCCCCCTCCATTCTAGCTTAAAAGCTGCTCTATCTCCTTTTTAAAAGTTAGTGAAATTAACCAGGATTGCACCAGGCTGCTGGTGATCAAAGTGAGGTGATCAAATTTGCAGATGAAACAAAACTATTCAAGGTTGCGGACCATGAAATATTGCAGGAAGACCTTAAGAAACTGGAAGACAGGGCGTCCAAATAGAAAATGAAATTTAATGTGGACAAATGCAAGGTGATGCACATTGGAAAGAATAATCCAAATCATAGTTACCTGATGCTAGGGTCCACCTTGGGGGTCAGCACTCAAGAAAAAGATCTGGGTGTCGTCGTAGATAATATGCTGAAGTCTTCTGCTCAGTGTGTGGCGGCGGCAGCCAAAAAAGCAAAAAGGATGCTAGGAATTATTACGAAAGGGATGGTGAATAAGATCGAAAATACTATAATGCCTTTGTATCGCTCCATGGTGCGTCTGCACCTTTGAGTACTGCATTCAGTTCTGGTAACTGCATCTCAAAAAGATTTAGCAGAATTAGAAAAGGTTCAAAGAAGAGCGACCAAAATGATAAAAGGGATGGAACTCCTCTCGTATGAGAAAAGGCTAAAGAGGTTAGCGCTTCAGCTTGGAAAAGAGACGAATGAGGGGAGATATGATTGAGGTCTACAAAATCCTGAGTGGTATAGAATGAGTAGAAAATCGATTTTTTACTCATTCCAATAGTACAAAGACTAACGGATACTGGAGGAAGTTACATGGAAATACTTTAAAACAAATAGGAGGAAATATTTTTTCACTCAACGAATAGTTAAGCTCTGGAACTCTTTGCCGGAGGATGTGGTAACAGCGGTTAGTGTATCTGGGTTTAAAAAAGGTTTGGACAAATTCCTGGAGGAAAATTCCATAGTCTGCTATTGAGACAGACGTGGGAAGCAACTGCTTGCCCTGGTATTTGTAGTATGGGAATGTTGCCACGGACTTGGGTTTGTGCCAGGTACTTGTGACCTGGCTTGGCCACTGTTTGGAAAACAGGATACTGGATAGATGGACCATTGGGCTCATCTAGTATGGCTTATGTTATGTTCACAAGCAGTTCAGAGGAGGAGCGCTCAACAGCTTAGGTGCTAGACTTACGTGGCTGGGAGCCAGACAGTTGTGGGACAAAAATCTGGCAGGATGAGCAAGATACGGCTCATTCTGACCAGTTCTCATAATGGGAAAAAAGAATTAGGAAGCACCCTACTGAGAGAGTGCTGAAGAGGTTTCCTAGAAGAGGGAAACCATTTGCCTAGGATTCTTGAGAATCACTTAAGAGTAAACATTATTTTTTGTTTTTCTCATATTTTAAATATTTGGCAATGTGGTATTATCTTACTAAATATTATGTTGCATTAATATGATGGATACAAAATGATGTGGTTGTTACTGCTGGTGGTCGCGATGGGTTGATCACCCCTCTCCCATCCCTCCAGCCCCCCCCCCCATGGGTTGTGCCCATCTGCTTTCCCCCAGCCTCCCCATGGGTCCAGCGCCCCTATCCCTTACCCCCCGCCCCCTTGAGCCCAGTGCCTGTCTCCCTTCCCCCCAAGGGCACAGCACCCTCTCCCCCCCAAGGGCCCAGCGCCCCTATCCCTTCCTCCCAGCCCCCCTTCCCTTGCCCCCAGCCCTCCCAAGGGCCCAGCGCCATCTCCCTTCCCCCCAGCCTCCCCCCCATGGGTCCAGCGCCCCTCTCCCTTCCGCAGTCCCCCCATGGCTCCAGCATTCCTCTCCCTTACTACTACTACTATTTAGCATTTTTATAGCGCTACAAAGCGTACGCAGCACTGCACAAACAAAGAAGAAAGACAGTCCTCTGCTCAAGAGCTTACAATCTAATAGACAAAAAATAAAGTAAGCAAATCAATTATGTGTAGAGGAAAGAGGAGAGGAGGGTAGGTGGAGGCGAGTGGTTACAGTCAAAAGCAATGTTAAAGAGGTGGGCTTTCAATCTAGATTTAAAGATGGTCAAGGATGGGGCAAGCACGTAGGGACCAAAAGAAAAAAGCAACACTGGACCTTCAGAATGGGACAACAGGAGTAGTTTATTAGTCAACGACCCGACACGGGCCGTGTTTCGGTGCCAAAAAGGCGCCTGTCTCAGGGGTCTATTAATAAAAACATATAAATACATCAATAAAATAGAACATACAAAAATAAATGATGACAGCATCGTGTTGACTTCAAGCATAAATAATATAAAAAGTTAAAAAATAATAACAAAATAACATGTTGATATTACAAACATTATATTGATTCAATAAACTGCGTAAAATTATAATGTTCCAGCAACCGTATGATATTCATAGAGACAGCTCCAATAAATTCTAAAGTTTTAAAATATAAGTCGACATAATGTCAACCGATTTTAAAATATAGGCAGGCATGTAGTGAAAAGATTATAATATGTAAATTATATGAAAATATATATATTGTGAAGGATTTTTTAAAAAAAAATAGTAATGGACATATATGTCCACGTATATACACATATATATACAGACATACTTTCAAGACTTGTAGGAACTAATCATATTTATATGTCTTTTTTTTTATAAAAAAACCTTGTATCATGTGGTGGTTCTAATGAATGGAATAATGTAGTTTGTCTGATCTCCATATATATGATAGCTGCAACGTCATCAGTGTATTGGCAATGTATATGTATATAAAAAATATATCATTAGAAAATAGGCTTACCAAATTGGTGGATATAGCGATCGTACAGAATTCAGATTGTAAGTGCCTACAAAGTGAATAGATAGAAGTTGAAAAATTATATATACTTTTGCTTTTAGGGAAACGCGGCAAGTACTCATGGCCCCTTTAAGGAAGGATTAGTATTTAAATATAGAAATGTGGAAATAACAGTGCCTTTCTTAATGATTGAAAATGCACCCTTTAAAAATTGGAGGGGAACCCGGTATTTAGTTGGCTTATTACAGGTATCGTGCCTCGCTTTTAGCATATACATAGAACATGAAAGAGGAAAAGCCCAGAGATAAAATTGCCGGTAAGGCTGTTTAAAAAAAAAAAAAAAACTTCTTACCTTTAAAGACAGCCTGGATAACTTGCATTAATTTCGCTTTAGCGCAAGTAAAAGGGGCTCCGGCGAAGGAGCCTTCTCCTGTTTGATCCGAAAGGATAAAAAGTTGTTTAATGTCTGATTCTTTGTATATAAAGTAACAAAAAAGGCGGCAAAAGAAAGACGCCAAGGAAAAGACGTTGGCGTGATGACGTCATATTTTACAGATATGAATTTTAAGGAGACAGAGCACCATTAGAGGTGCTTTCAGGCATAGTATATACATTTGTAATTATTATCAGTCAAAATGAATAGTGCATATTAACATAACAGTGTAGGGCATTGGTAGCCGTAGGCATAGTTTGGATAATGTACTGAGATAGGTTGCTTGACATTTAAATCAATTTATCAAAAAGAAAATATAATAATTGATAATAAATAGTAACATAAAGCAGTAATCAGAAATCATAATTTGTTACATAGTGGTTGAATACGATGCTTCATAGGGTGATGATGAAATAAGGATGAACAGTATTTTAAGGAAAAGTTCTTTTTTTAAAATTGAAAAAATTGTTATCTATGTAAATCTGTCAATCTGATATTCCTTATTGAAACATAACAACAAAAAAGAAGAAAGGGTTGAAAGGTTAAATTTAAAAAAAAGGAAATAATAAGGGTAAAAATAAAAATTAAAATTACAGGATAAAGGATAAGGATCAAGAATCAAGAAAAACTGTGAGATCCAGTTCTGCATTGAGTCCTACTGGATGTAGTGTATTCAGCTGAAAGATGGTTTTTTGCTCTTGTTTAAGTAGCATTGAGTCTAAATTTCCACCTCTCCATGGTTTTGATATGACCTTAAATACACAGAAACGGAGGTCGGCGAAGCTGTGAGATTGTTCCAGACAGTGATTTACCAATGGTGCAGAAGTGTCCATACGTCTGATGTTGCTTCTGTGTTCTATCATTCTAGTTTTCACTTTTCGAATTGTTTTTCCTATATAGATCAGGTTGCAAGGACACAGAATTAAATAGATTACACCCTCTGTATTGCAATCTGATGAGTGATTCAATGGATAGTGCTTCATTGTGGTGGGGTGTATAAAAGTGCTAATGTTCATAGAGGATGCACATACCGAACATGACCCACAAGGTTTGTGTCCAGTTGGAAGTTCAGCTGTTGATCTTGTGTTAGGCAGGGCAGAAGGAGCCACGATTTCTTTAATGTTTCTGTTTCTCGTGTGCGCTACAGTTAGATGTTATTCTTGAAGCAGTCTAGGTTCTCTAAGATGTGCCAATGTTTTCTCAAAATTCTCTGTATATCAGATGACAGGTTTGAAAACCTAAGGTTGCATACTATGTCAGGATTTTTTCTTTGTACTTGGCCCTGTAGCAATGTATCTCTATCTGCCATTCTTGCCATGTTAAGTCCTCTATTAACGTGTTCCTCGGGATAGCCTCTTGAGAGAAACCTTTCCGACATAGTATTGCTTGATTTTCAAAGTCGTCGTAGTTACTGCAAAGTTTTCTTAATCGGAGGAATTGTGAGTATGGTAGATTCTTTTTCAAACTCCTGTTATGAAAGCTCTGAAAATGCAAAAAATGGTTCTTGTCGGTCGGTTTCCTATATATTGTTGTTGTGAAATAGTATGTTTCTTTTCTGATAAGTATGTCTAGAAATGGTATTTCTTCTTTATCGTATTTCATAGAAAATTTTAAGTGTGGATTGAGGTTATTTAGCCAACCATGGAATTCCTCGAGTCTAGCGGTGTTCCCCTTCCAAAGGATAAGGATATCGTCTATATAGCGTTTCCATAGCTTAAGTTCCTCCTTAAAGGGGTGATCTTCCAAGTATTGATGTTCAAAAGAAGCTACGTAGAGTATTGCCAGATCGGGAGCCATGCTTGCTCCCATCGCTGTGCCTTTTATCTGTTTGTAAAAGGATTTCTGGAAACTGAAGAAATTCTCTTGCAGTGCTATAGATGCCAGCTGAATGATAAAAGCCGTAGGTACTCTTAGATTATTTTCTCTGTCGTTTAGTACATCAGTGATAATGTTTAAAACCGGTTGGTGTGGGATATTAGTGTAAAGTGATTCCAAGTCCAAGGTGACCATAGTTAATTCTGAAAGGTCGCCATCATATTCTTCTAGCAGATTGATCACATGGGAAGAATCTCTAATGTAGGATTTCACTAGCGGGATGAAGGGTCTGAGAAAAGTGTCCACGAAAATGGAGAGAGGCTCCAGAACAGAGCCTATACCCGATACTATGGGTCTTCCTGGGGGGGTCAGTTAAAGACTTGTGAATCTTAGGTAAGGTGTATATGATAGGAGTTACAGGATGTTTTGTAATGAGAAAATCTCTTTCTTATTAGTGAGGAAACCAGAATTAAACCCAAAATTGACCCAAAAATTTATTTCTTTTGAAGTTCTTCTGTTGGATCACTGTCCAGTTTAAGGTAATATTGAGTGTCGGATAGTTGGCGATTGATTTCTCTAATGTAGTCACTTGTATTAAGAATGACTATTCCACCTCCCTTATCTGCTGGTTTTATTGTGATCTCTTCGTTGGTTTTCAGGTCATGCAGTGCTTTGTTTTCAGCTGTAGAGAGGTTATAGAACTGTCTTTTTTTCTTTTTTTCTAATGTCTCAATGTCTCTTAAAACACATTGGTTGAATGTTGATATAATTGGGTCAACAGGTCCTGGGGGAAGCCATTTCGATGGAGGTTTGACAATTGAAGGATCTGGATTGGTGGAATTATCCCCGAAAAAATGTTGGATCTTAAGTTTCCTTTCAAATTTGTTCAAATCAATTCTGGTCTGTAACGGGTCATAGTTACATGAGGGGACAAATTTCAATCCTTTTCTAAGAACTGAGATTTCTTCATTGGTTAAGGTTTTTTTTGAGAGGTTAATGATTGGAATATCTAGTTCCTGTATGATTGATGACGTTGATAGTATGTCCTGCCTCTTCCTCTGCCGCGTCCTCTCCCTCTTCCTCGAAATTCCATCCTGGGAATTTGATGGTGTTGGTACTCTTGGTACCTTTCTTTGGTCTTGTATTGTTGATACTGTGGATGTTGAGAGTAATATCTCTCTTCTTTTTTCTTTTTGAATTTCGTATCCCATAGTGTGTCTAAAAAAGTGGAACTACTTTGCTTACCTGGTATCAGAGTGGAATCATTGATAGGAGTGGAACATGGTGAGATGAAGAGTTCATCTGAGTCATTTCGTATTCTTTTGCGTGCTCTCTTCTCTGTTGTGGTTTGTGCCCTCTGGATTTCTTTCCATCATACGATCCTCAGTGGTGTGTGGGTTGGTAGATGGTTTCTCTGATGTCTTTTCCTGATTCTGGTTGATGGTGGTTTAATTTTGTTGACCCATGGATAGACAAAACCATGTTTATAGTCTTCTTCATCCCTTTTGTATTTGTCGTATTTGGTCTTTTTGATATCCCTCTTATAGCTATCTAGTTTTGTATCAAGTGCTGAGGCATTGCTGTCAAAGTTTGGATCTTCTCGTTTAAGAATGTCTATCGTCTTTTCCTTGGTGTCTTTCTTTTGCCGCCTTTTTTGTTACTTTATATACAAAGAATCAGACATTAAACAACCTTTTATCCTTTCGGATCAAACAGGAGAAGGCTCCTTCGCCGGAGCCCCTTTTACTTGCGCTAAAGCGAAATTAATGCAAGTTATCCAGGCTGTCTTTAAAGGTAAGAAGTTTTTTTTTTTTTTTTAAACAGCCTTACCGGCAATTTTATCTCTGGGCTTTTCTCTTTCATTTTCTATGTATATGCTAAAAGCGAGGCACGATACCTGTAATAAGCCAACTAAATACCGGGTTTCCCCTCCAATTTTTAAAGGGTGCATTTTCAATCATTAAGAAAGGCACTGTTATTTCCACATTTCATATATTTAAAGGTAAAATTATGTATAATCATACCTGATAATTTTCTTTCCATTAATCATAGCTGATCAATCCATAGACTGGTGGGTTGTGTCCATCTACCAGCAGGTGGAGATAGAGAGCAAACTTTTGCCTCCCTATATGTGGTCATGTGCTGCCGGAAACTCCTCAGTATGTCGATATCAAAGCTCCATCCGCAGGACTCAGCACTTAGAGAATTACACCCACGAAGGGACACTCTGCCCAGCTCACCACCGCCGAAACGGGGGAGGGGAATTAACCCAGCTCATCCCCACACAAGTGGGGGAGGGGAATCCGTCCAGCTCATCCCCGCGGAGCGGGGGAGGGACACCACACCCGCCGATGCGGGGGGATCTGGCTTATCCTGCAACCGCAACCGCGGGAGGAGCTGACTGACCCTAACACCGCCGAAGCGGGAGGGGTACAAAGCTGCCCTACAGCCGCACGAAGCGGGAGGGAGTGCCGGCATAATTTATGTCTCAATCCAGCCCCGTAAAACGGAGGGGAGAGGAATGCAGCAGCTCACTGTAACACAAAGTCGTCTCAACTCTTGAAGAATCCAAGTGAAAGAAGAACTTGAACACGAAGTCCTCCTGAAGTAACTGAAGGCTAAACTTGAACCTAAAATTCAACCAGAATATAAACAGTACAGATATCTGGGAGGGGCTATGGATTGATCAGCTATGATTAATGGAAAGAAAATTATCAGGTATGATTATACATAATTTTACCTTCCATATCATCAAGCTGATCAATCCATAGACTGGTGGGATGTACCGAAGCAGTACTCACCCAGGGCGGGACATAGAAATCCCTGACCTCAACACTGAAGCTCCAAACCGGGCCTCCGCCCGTGCAGCCACAGTCAAACGGTAATGCTTGGAGAATGTATGAGCCGAAGCCCACGTTGCCGCCTTGCATATCTCTTCCAAGGAGACGGATCCGGCCTCTGCCATCGAGGCCGCCTGAGCTCTCGTGGAGTGAGCCTTCAGCTGGATAGGCGGCACCTTCCCCGCGGCCACATAAGCCGCTGCAATGGCTTCCTGGACCCATCTTGCCACTGTAGGCTTAGCAGCCTGCAGACCCTTACGAGGACCTGCAAACAGGACAAACAGATGATCCGATTTCCGGAAATCATTGGTCACTTCCAAGTATCTGATGATGACTCGTCTCACCTCCAGATATTCAAGAGTGGAATACTCCTCTGGGTAGTCCTCCCTACTGAAAGGAAGGGAGACAGAGCTGCTGATTCACATGGAAGCGAGAACCAATCTTGGGCAGGAAGGAAGGCACTGTGCGAATAGTCACTCCTGCCTCAGTGAACTGCAGAAAAGGCTCTCGACATGAGAGCGCCTGGAGCTCGGAAACTCTTCTGTCTGAAGTGATAGCCACCAAAAAGACTGCTTTCAACGTCAGGTCTTTCAGAGATGCCCTCGACAAGGGTTCCAAAGGCGGCTTCTGCAATGCTCTTAGCACCAGGTTGAGATTCCACGCAGGCACCACTGAGTGCAGAGGAGGGCGCAGGTGATTAACTCCCTTGAGAAAGCGCACCACATCTGGCTGCGAAGCCAGGGAAGCACCCTTCAGGCGGCCCCTGAAGCAAGCCAGAGCCGCTACCTGGACTTTAAGGGAACTGAGCGACAGGCCTTTCTCCAGACCTTCTTGCAGGAACGCCAACACTGAAGAAATTGGAGCAGTGAAGGGAGAAAGTGAGCCTGCTTCACACCATGCTGCAAAGATACGCCAAACCCTGGCGTAAGCAGTAGAAGTAGAGCGCTTCCTCGCTCTCAGCATAGTGGCGATGACCTTGTCTGAGAAGCCCTTCTTCCTCAGACGCTGCCGCTCAATAGCCAGGCCGTAAGACCAAAGGGAGAGGGATCCTCCATCACCACGGGACCCTGATGTAACAGGCCCTGCTCCACTGACAGCCGCAGAGGCTCGTCGAACTGAGAGCCTGAACAAGTCCGCATACCAGGGACGTCTGGGCCAATCCCGGGACCCAACAGGATTACCCTGCCGGATGCTTTTGCCACCCGGTCTAGCACCCTGCCCAACATGGGCCAGGGCGGGAACACATAGAGGAGCTCTTGTGTCGGCCACTGTTGGAGAAGAGCATCTACTCCCCAGGGATCGAATGGGTCCCGTCCTCTGCTGAAAAAGCGCGGCACTTGGCCATTGGCCGATGACGCCATCAGATCTAGGCTCGGCTGGCCCCAGCGCTTCGTGATGTCCAGAACGCCTGAGCAGATAGTTGCCACTCTCCGGGCTCCAAGGTATGGCGACTGAGAAAGTCCGCCTTGACATTCATGACTCCGGCAATGTGGGCCGCTGAAAGCTGCTCCAGGTTCGCTTCCGTCCCACTGGCAAAGACTCATAGCCTCCTTGGCTAGAGGGGCGCTCTGGTACCTCCCTGGCGGTTGATATAGGCCACAGCCGGGCATTGTCCGACAGGACCCGTACAGGCTTCACACCAGTACCGGGATGAACTCCAATAACACCAACCGAATGGCTCTGAGTTCCAGGAGGTTGATAGACCACTTGCCTCTGCAGGAGACTAGAGCCCCTGCGCTGTCCTTCCCAAGCAGTGGGCTCCCCAGCCCATCAAAGAGGCGTCTGTCGTGACGACAATCCACTCCGGGGTCACCAGAGGCAATCCTGCAGACCAACTTGTCTGTCTGCGTCCACCAGCTCAGCGCCTTGCGCACTGCTGGGTCCACGGGAAGGCGCACAGCATAATCCCTCCGACATCGGAGTCCAGCGCAGCAGCAGAGATAGCTGTAGTGGTCTCATATGAGCCCTGGCCCAGGGCACTACTTCCATCGTGGCCGTCATAGAGCCCACAGCTGCACGTAGTCCAAGCCCGAATAGGGGAGGCTACTAGGAACTAGTCCACCTGAGCCTGAAGCTGACAATCCGATTGTCTGGCAGGAACACTCTGCCCACTTGGGTGTCGAATCGAACTCCCAGATACACCAGGGACTGAGGTCGGGCGCAGCTGGCTCTTCTTCCAGTTGATGATCCATCCCAGGGAGCTCAAAAGAGCAACTACCCGGTCCATAGCTTTGCCGCACTCTGCATAAGAGGGGGCTCGGATCAACCAGTCGTTCAGATACTGATGGGACTTGTACTCCTTCCTTTAGCAGGAAGGCCGCTATGACCCCCATTACTTTGGAAAAGGTCCGCGGAGCAGTAGCAACCCGAAAAGGGAGGGCTCTGAACTGGAAGTGTCGTCTCAGGACTGTAAAACGCAGAAAGCGTTGGAGAGGAGGCCAGATGGGAATATGCAGTACGCTTCCTTGATGTCCAAGGAAGCCAAGAACTCTCCTGCCTTCACTGCCGCTATAAACAGAGCGGAGAGTCTCCATGCGAAAGTGCCTCACTTTCCAGGCCCGATTGAACCCTTTGAGGTCGAGGATAGGCCGGACGAACCTCCTTTCTTGGAACCACAAAGTAAATGGAGTAACGTCCTTGCCAATCTGATTTTTGGCCACCGGAACGACCGCACCCAGGCGATCCAGATGTGTCCAAGGTCTGCTGCACTACCAAGCTTGACCGGAGACTTGCAGGGAGAGAGTACAAAACCGTCTCTTAAGGGTTGGCAGAACTCTAGCTGTAGCCGTCTCTGATGACTTCCAGCACCCACAGCGTCTGAAGTTATAGTGGTCCACTCGCCCAGAAACGAGGACAGCCGTCCTCCAATCTGCACTGGGGCGTGGACCAAGGCCCCGTCATTGGGTACGAGACCCTGGGGAGACCGGAGGGAGCACCCCGGGACGGCGGTCTCTGCGAAAGGAAGGCTGCTTGGGGGAGAAATTCCTCTTGAAGGAAGAGGGGGCAGAGGAACCCGACTTGGCCCGGGCGGTATGGAGGTATCGGGACGAGTACTAACCCGAGCCCTGACCTCTGGTAATTTCTTGCCCTTAGACGTGCCGAGATCGGTCACGATTTGTCCAGCTCGACCCCAAAGAGCAGCTTGCCTTTAAAAGGCAATCTAGCCAGGCGGGATTTAGAGGCGGGTCAGCAGACCAATGTTTCAGCCAAAGCCACCGCCGCGCAGAGACTGTCTGAGCCATGCCTTTAGCTGAGGCTCTCCAGACATCATACAGCAAGTCTGCCAAATAGGCTAAGCCCGATTCCAGGGCCGGCCAATCAGCCCTCAAGGAATGATCCGAGGGGGAAGCCCGCTGCACCATAGTCCGGCACGCCCTGGCCACATAGGAGCCGCAAACTGAGGCCTGCAAACTTAAAGCAGCTGCCTCCAAGGACGACCTTAAGGCCGCCTCCAATCTTCTGTCTTGGGCGTCCTTTAGGGCCGTGCCACCTTCCACCGGCAACGCCGTTTTCTTAGTCACCGCAGTGATTAAAGAATCCACGGTAGGCCACAGATAGGCCTCACGTTCACTCACAGCCAAAGGATAGAGGCGGGACATAGCCCTAGCCACTTTAAGGCTCGTTTCCCGGGACATCCCATTGAGCCGCAATTAAGGTGTGCATGGCATCATGCACGTGGAAGGTTCTAGGCGGGCGCTTCGTCCCCAGCATAATGGCAGAGCCAACAGGGGCTGAGGGAGAGACGTCCTCCGGAGAGGAAATCTTCAAAGTGTCCATGGCCTGTAACAACAGGTTGGGCAAATCCTCTGGGCTAAAAAGCCGCGCTGCAGAGGGGTCATCTGCTCCAGCCGAGCGGGGATCTATCTCCTCCAAGGAATCCGCAAAGGATCGTTGGGAGACCTCAGACACGCTGCCCTCATCTACATCGGAGGAGACAAAAGTCCTCCAAGGCCTGGAAATCAACCCGAGGGCGTTTACCTCTGGGAACCTCAACCTCTTTATCAGAAGAGGGAGCAGGGGCAGCGTTTTGCATGAGGAAAGCCTGATGCAGCAGCAAAACAACTCGGGGGAGAAACCCCCCAGACTGTGCACTTCCGCAGCCTGGGCAACAGCCCTAGACGCACTCTCAACCGGCGCTCGCAATAGCGGGGGAGAGACATGCTGCGCATCCAAAATGGCGTCCGGCGCGAAACTCCGTGAAGGAGCCGCGCGGGAAGAACGGCGCTTAACTTTAGCCGCTTTTGTGCCGTCGCCCAAATTAAGGGCGTTCATGGCATTAATGTCTTCAACCTCAAGGGCGGCCCCGAAGAAGCCGTCCGAGCCGCGTGGCCCGGCCAAGATGGCGGAGGCAAGGAGCGGGGGATGGGCGTTTATGGCGGGAAAAAACCGCCACGCCGGAGGAACGACCGGGACATTCATCGGTCACTAAACTATCACCATCAAGGGCGAATCAGTGTTGTAAAACCCCGCATCCCCTCTAGAAGCGCTCCAGCGATCCGGGGAGCGACCCTTTGCGCCCTCGCCCTCCGACGCCATTGCCACGAGGAGAAGAATCGGGGAACCCCCTGCCCGCTATAAAAGGTAAAATTACCTGCTTGGCGCTCCGAGCTGTAACGAACTGGTGTCCCAGTGAGTAGCTGCAATGAACGTTTAAAGAAACGTCGAATTAAACGCCTTTAAGACTGTTTAAAATATTTTTTTTTTTTTTTTTTTTAAACGGAGCCAGCGGGAGGGGGAGAAAAGGAGGGACCTGGCACCACCAGGTTTGCACTTGCTCAAAAGAGCCCTCAACCCCAGGCCTCAACAAAACCTAAGGATTAGGCTTGGAGGCCTAGCCAGAGCTGCTGCTGTGTGTGACCACCACCTGCTGAGATAGAGAACATACTGAGGAGTTTCCGGCAGCACATGACCACATATAGGGAGGCAAAAGTTTGCTCTCTATCTCCACCTGCTGGTAGATGGACACAACCCACCAGTCTATGGATTGATCAGCTTGATGATATGGAATACTAATCCTTCCTTAAAGGGGCCATGAGTACTTGCCGCGTTTCCCTAAAAGCAAAAGTATATATAATTTTTCAACTTCTATCTATTCACTTTGTAGGCACTTACAATCTGAATTCTGTACGATCGCTATATCCACAATTTGGTAAGCCTGTTCTAATGATATATTTTTTATATACATATACATTGCCAATTACACTGATGACGTTGCAGCTATCATATATATTGAGATCAGACAAACTACATTATTCCATTCATTAGAACCACCACATGATACAAGTTTTTTTTATAAAAAAAAGACATATAAATATGATTAGTTCCTACAAGTCTTGAAAGTATATCTGTATATATATGTGTATATACGTGGACATATATGTCCATTACTATTTTTTTTTTTAAAATCCTCACAATATATATATTTCATATAATTTACATATTATAATCTTTTCACTACATGCCTGCCTATATTTTAAAATCGGTTGACATTTATGTCGACTTATATGTTAAAACTTAGAATTATTGGAGCTGTCTCTATGAATATCATACGGTTGCTGGAACATTATAATTTTACGCAGTTTATTGAATCAATATAATTGTTTGTAATATCAACATGTTATTATTGTTATATTATTTTTTAACTTTTTATATATTATTTATGCTTGAAGTCAACACGATGCTGTCATCATTTATTTTTGTATGTTCTATTTTATTGATGTATTTATATGTTTTTATTAATAGACCCCCTGAGGCAGGCGCCTTTTTGGCGCCGAAACACGGCCCGTGTCGGGTCCTTGACTAATAAGTACTCCTGTTGTCCCATTCTTGAAGGTCCAGTGTTGCTTTTTTCTTTTGGTTCTCCGTTTGTATACTGTATTACCCTCTCTGCCTGTATTGCAAGACGTAGGGACTCAGGAAGTCTATTCCAGGCGTAGGGTGCAGCGAGACAGAAGGAGCGAAGTCTGGAGTTGGCAGTAGTGAAGAAGGGAACAGATAAGAAGGATTTATCCATGGAACGGAGTGCATGGAAGGGGTGTAGGAAGGACCAGTGTGGAGAGATACTGGGGAGCAGCAGATTGAGTACATTTATAGGTTAGTACAAGAAGTTTGAACAGGATGCGAAAACGGATAGGGAGCCAGTGAAGCGACCTGAGGAGAAGGGTAGTATGAGTAAGCGACCCTGGCGGAAGACGAGACGGGCAGCAGAGTTTGAACAGACTGGAGAGGTGACTAAGTGGGAGGCCAGCAAGAAGCAGATTGCAGTAGTCTAAACGAGAAGTGACAAGGGTGTGGATGAGGGTTCTGGTAGAGTGCTCAGAAAGAAAGGGGCAGATTTTATGGATGTTATAAAGAAAGAAACGACAGGTCTTGGCGATCTCCTGGATATGAGTATAGAGAAGGAGAGAGAGGAGTCAAAGATGACCCCAAGGTTACGAGCTGAAGAGACAGGGAGAATGAGAGAGCCATCAACAGAAATAGAAAATGGGGAGAGCGGGGAGGTGGGTTTGGGGAAAAAATGAGAAGCTCGGTTTTGGTCATGTTTAATTTCAGGTGGCATTGAGACAGCCAGACAGCAATGTCAGACAAGCACGCTGAAACTTTGGTTTGGATGCAAGGTGAGATATCAGGGGTAGAAAGGTAGATTTGGGAGTCATCAGCATAGAGATGGTAGAAAAAGCCATGGGATGAGATTAATGAACCAAGGGAAGAAGTGTAGATAGAAAAGAGGAGGGGACCAAGAACAGGTTCACTGCCTTCCGTCCAGCTTCCAGCCCTCCATCATGGGTCCAGTGCCTCTCCTCCTTCTCTCCAGCCAGCCCTACCCTCCCTGGTCCAACACCTTTCTCCCTCCCTGTGGGATCAGCAGCCCCTCTCCTGCATGTCCAGTGCCCCCCCCCCCCCAAGAATCCAGCAACTCCCCCCTGCCCCTCCAGAGCCCCCCCCCCTCCATGGGTCCGGCACTTTGTCTTCTCCCCCCCCTCCCCACTGTGGTAGCTCTATCTTGTGCAGCCAACAGCAATCTCCACAGGCCTGTTCTGAGGCCTTCCCTCTGTCTAGTCCAGCTTCTGATGCAAGGCAGGACAGCAGAGGGAAGGCCCCAAAGCAGGCCTGTGGAGATCGCTGTCTTGCTGTGTAAGGTAGAGCTACTGTGGGAGGAGGGGGGAAGGAGGGAGGGAGAAAGGAAGGCAAACAGACTCGGAGATGCTGGACCTGTGGGAGAGGTAACCGTTGGGGGGGGGGGGGGTGTTACCACAGGAGCAAAGCTTTTTATTGTTCCCGGGGGGGGGGGGGGGGGGGGTGGGGGGTGGGGGTGGAATAAGATTTGTTTTTGCACCTCTGGTAAACGGCCCAATTGTTTTCCTGCTACTGTTGCTGTGTCATTCTCTAGTATGATGCTCCACCATAGCATCTACAGTTATGTAAAAAACTGAATACTGAAGCTTCAGAACAGCATTAAGAACTGCTTATTCCGTATGTTTACACATCACTACAGCAACTACGATTCCCTCCAGAGGGCTGTGAATGCTGCTTCTGCAGTGTAACCATCCTCAAAAGGCCAGAGAAGCTGACATCAGGTTTAGCAACCAAACCTTGGACTTCTACATGGAAGTGCTGCTGCTGGGCCATCAGGTTAACCCTTATTTTCCTCATTGTTGAAGTTCAGCTTTTATCTGGCCTTCTGATGTTTCTATTTTTAAAGTGAATGAAGAGAAACAGTACACTCAACAGACTCAAGGCATGACTGCATACACCAAGCCAACCTGACTTGGAAACCTGTGGAAATCACAGTGGACACACAAAGAACAGACCATTTACACCAACAATCTCTCACCTTTAGTGGCTGCCTCTTCTGCTTCCTTATACATTCCCAGGAAGAAGTAAGTGCAAGCCAAGTTCACCCAGACATCAGGGTTGCATACCTCACGTTTGCTAATAGCTTCATACTCCTAAAACACACAAGTCAGATCACATTGTATTACAATCTGTAGCAAAGAGAGAGGAAAGAAAGTGAAAAACCATATTAAAAAAAATCTTCAGCTTTTACTGTTTCTTTACCAAGCTATGATGCTCAATGGAGTGTGAATGAGTGGGACAGCATGTGCTGTGTGAATAATGAAGCTACAGCCCCGAATAAGGCAAACAATTTAGCAGGCCCTTGTTGACGTATTCTGTTATATACTGCATTGAACATGATTTGCATAATGATACATATTGCTTGAGGAGGTAGACCTCCCTGAGGTATTGTTTATCCAGGAGACTCACTTGAAGCTTCTGTACCATAAAAACTAAATAGGGTAATTCTATAAAATAGGCGCTAATTATGTATGTAAATGTTTAGAAAAATGGCACATATTTGCATAAAAGCCAAAAACATGCTAAATGCTATTCTGTAAATGGAAGAATTATGTTTTACGTGATAATTTTCTTTCCTTTAATCCTACTAGACTAGTTCAGACTAATGGTTTATGTCCATCCACCAGTGAAGGAAGACAGAGAAAATAGTTCCAAGTAATTCACCCCTTAAGGGCTTTGTGCAGCCTGGAACATTCAGTATTTTAAATAGCCAAGCAATGGTGCTCCAAACATCTACAAAGAAAAACAGCAAAATCTGTACAGACAAGGAAGCCACTCATTCACAGGTGTAATAAACCTAGTGGGTCATGCTCAACTGAGCTACAGATAGACCACCAAGCCAGGAGATGTGGTGCAAGATATATCCTGCAGCGTAGTTCATACTCGACTGACATTCAGATATTCCACCGAGTCAGGAGAAGTGGCTCAAGTTGCAACATGGAGCGTGACTCATACTTAATGGACACAGCAATATACCATTTAGGCAGAAGATGGAATAAGATCTGAAGCAAAAGTCATAGCTTAGACACTATTGACCAGTAGAAAGTGCAGTAACAAGAGATGAGACCTAAAGGAAATCGAGAACTTACAGAAACCAGAGAGGGAAGGCATCTGCACTGGTCTGGTAGGATTAAAGAGAAAAAGATGATCAAATAAGATATAATTTTTCCTTCCTTGGCTTCCATACCAGACCAATCCAGACTAATGGGATGTAGTAAAGTAGTCTCCGAATTAGGACGGGTGACACCTAAGAAGAACGTGAGAAGAGTCTCAAACGATTCTGATGAAAGTAGATTGTGAAGAATAAAATACAATCTATAAGTGATCTGTGAAACTGGTCTTTTTATTTTAGAGTTACATAAGGTATCTTGTTAACAAGGTGAAAGACTAGCGGAGACATCTCTCTGCTTCTAATTCTCCCCAAATCCAGTAGTGCAAATGGTTACATTTATAGTTCTTAAGTAGAGGAGTGTGGTAGCCGTGTTAGTCCACTCTTAAGGTTATCAATAGAAATCAAACAAAATAAAACATGGAAAAGAAAATAAGATGATACCTTTTTTATTGGACGTAACTTAATACATTTCTTGATTAGCTTTCGAAGGTTGCCCTTTCCGATCTGATGAAGAAGGGCAACCTTCGAAAGCTAATCAAGAAATGTATTAAGTTATGTCCAATAAAAAAGGTATCATCTTATTTTCTTTTCCATGTTTTATTTTGTTTGATTTTTATTTATAGTTCTGAAACCACAGATGTGGTAATGAATCAATTCTATTCATGAGCAGCAAAAATACATAGGACAGGGGTCTTTGAGTGACAGGATACAGATGTTTCTTTAAGAAAAGCAAAACTCGTCTCATAAATGGTATTTCTCAATTGTTGATAAGGAAAGGCTAACAAAAGCCTCCTAAGGCAAGCAGCGATACTCAGACACTGTTGAAGATTAAAAAATGCCCAGGCATATAGGGTAACCATGATTCTCAGCATCTCAACAACAGACAACTGGGAATCCAACCTGGTAGATCTGCTTGGGCCAGAACAATGAAAGGAATACTGCTATTGATAAGTGCTAAGTCCACACTAACTGAAATACAGACAACTGTGTATCATTCAACCCAAAAGGGTCTACTACCCAAAAACCCCGCAGGTGCACAAGCTCTAAGCAAATTCGACTCAGAATAAGCCAGACATCTCCACAGATTAAGAAAGATATAAATCAAGAGAGTTCCTGATGAAAGGCTAGAGACAAAGATGCCATCCTCAAGAAAGAAGGAAAGTAGTCTCTTTGTCAAACATGGAGCTGCAGTACCCAAATGGAAAAACAGCCAAGCTGTGCCTGGAGAATCGTACTTCAAAGACAGAGCAATTTCCATGTCCCACAGTGTTCACTTTCTCTATCTCGGTATATCAATTTCAATCAATCATACATTTCTGGGTTGGGCAGAATTAATGCCACTAACATGTTGATATTACCTGGATATCTGATTAAATACCCCAAGCTGTGGAAGGATGAATAATCCTCTCCCACTCAAGTTTTACTAATGAATAAATCTAAAGCAATGTTGCTCACTTGTAACAAGTGTCTTCCATAGACAGCAGAACTGATCAGGCACACAGGTGGGGATGACATCAGTCAGAGCAGGACTGCTCTTCCATGGCTCAGACTTTCAGTTCTCCTCAACTCATCAGTTAGTGCCCAAGGTTAAGGAATTAGGCAACTCTCGAGGAGGGACTGTGTCTCTAATCAATCCTGTTGCCTATATAAAACAACAGTCAGAGGTGAGCAACATTGTTTTTATCTATTCACAAGTAGGATGAATCAGGCACTCCCAAGCATAGGGCTAATCAAACTCTATACTTTTCAAATTTCAAGAGTTGTCCACACTGACAGAATGCAAGAGTTGCTAGCTTAGAGGGACAGACTGACCAGAACAGCTTGTCTGCTCTGAAGCTTGATACAGGAAGTAATGTGAAGTAAAAGTGTAGAGCGAGAATCGTGTCACTGCTCTGCAGATAGTAACTAGCAATACAGACTTTAGCAGAGCTACCATCACTGCAGTAGCCCTGATCTGATGAGTCTTCACTCTGAAGCTCAGAGGAGCATCTCCTTGCTCATAACAGAACTGGATGCAGAAAGCTAGCCAATTTGCTAGAGTTCTTTTTCCAACTGGTGTGCCAGTCCTGTTGACAAAGGAGACAAATACTGTAACTGCATTGAGATAGAACACCAACTGTTTGAGAAGTGGGAAGGAGTCTATTGAGATCAGTAGGATACCATGAAAATCACAGTACTTGGCCTCTGCTGGAATTTGAGAAGGCTATTCACAAGAAGAGGCACTGGTGAAAATGAATACAGGAAGGACCAGGTTTAGGGAATCAATAATGCACCCAGGGCTACAGGGTGGAAGAATTAACCTGTAGAGTGGAAATTAGGATATTTTAGCTGGTGGCAAAATGGTCAATCAGCGGTGTCCCAATTTTCAGAAAATGGAATTGAGAAGCAGTGTGCCCAGAGACTACTTGTGGGGCTCAAGGACTCTGCTGAGCTTTATGACTCTTTGGCTTCGAATTCCAGGAATGTAAGATGCTTGAATGTGTATTAAGTTGGCTATGACAAAGTTCTAGATCTTTGCTGCCTCCTGGTACAGCAGCAGAGAGTCTGTTCCTCCTTGTTTGTAACACTGCCACCTGGTTGTCCATGTGTATTAACACTAATGAATCTTGAAGAATGTACAGGAGGAATACCCATAGCAGACAGTTAATCGCCCTAGGATCCAAATGGTTGATGCAGAGAGACCTCTTGAAATGTAACCAACTTCCTTGGGCATGATGAGCATTGACGTGAGCTTCCCAGCTCAGGGTCAATGCATTTGTAGTCAGGACCGACTGATATTGGCTCTGCATAAAAGGAATTCCTGCACAGATATTGGTTCTAGAGGTCCACCACTGCAACATCAGCAAAAGTGTCAAGATAGTAGGTAAAAAAACTAACAAGAGAGACTGAGATATTCGATTCCTTTGGAACTTGAGGTCCTACTGAGAACACCCTTTTGAGATAGGCGAAAGATTCAAGATGGAGAATTGCAGATACGTCACCCAATATCTGAAGATAAGCCCTGGCTATAACCCTGGCTGCTGTTTATATGGTGTGAACCTGGGAAATGAGAGCCTAATATTTTGTGTCTTCCAGCAGGCCCAAGTTTGAAGCGTGTAAGGTAGCTAGTGCCTGTGAAACGAACAGTGTTCATCTACAGTAAAATAGACTTTTGAAAGTTGATCAGAAAACCAAGAGACTGGAGAAGCCACACAGACTTGCTCACCAGAGCTAGCACTTGCGCTTCCAAGGAAGCTACTAGGAGACATTCTTTGAGGTGATGGAGGTGAGCTATTACCACTACCAGAAATTTTGAGAAGACCTGGGGGCAGAGGACAGGATAAACAGGACTTTGTACTGAATATGACTGTCTGGAGACACCTAGCCCTCCACTGCCCTAGGTACAAAATAAGTACCTGTAGATAATTTAGGGGCCCTTTTACTAAGCAGCATAGGTGCCTATGCACGCCAAATTGGAGTTACCACCCGGTTACCGTGTGGCCCTTGCGGTAATTTCAATTTTGCCGTGCGTCCGCTACTATTTGCGTCTGAAAAATATTTTTTATTTTCTGGCGCATGTTAACGGACATGCGCCAAGTAGCATTTGACGCATGTAGGTCATTGCCGCCCAGACTCTTTACCGCTAGGTCAATAGCTGGTGGTAAGGTCTCAGACCCAAAATGGACGTGCAGCAATTTTGATTTTGCCGCACATCCATTTTCGGCAAAAAAAAAAAGCGGTCTTTTTTTTACAGGTGCACTAAAAAATGGATCGCTGTGCACCAAAACCCGCACACCTACACTACCACAAGCCATTTTTCAGTGCGCCTTTGTAAAAGGACCCCTTATTTATTTACTTTACTTATATCCCGCCTTTTTCCAAAGCGGATGACAAAATCAACATACATAATCAATAACAACATAAAA
The DNA here is from genome assembly GCF_901765095.1 of Microcaecilia unicolor. Lineage (NCBI taxonomy): Eukaryota > Metazoa > Chordata > Amphibia > Gymnophiona > Siphonopidae > Microcaecilia > Microcaecilia unicolor. Next base: position 282,221,287 of record NC_044031.1, read on the forward strand.
CATAATTAACAATAAAAACATCAATAAAATTCTTCCAGAAAAAGAAAAAAAACCCCACTACTTACAATACTCTTCATTCCTCCACGAAGGCCTTTACAAAAAAATATGTCTTCAAAAAAACTTTTAAACCTTTGACTATTGTACATGACCTTACATATGCAGGCAAGACATTCCATGTAAATGGACCCGCAATCGAAAAAGCGTGCATCTTTGTCTGTACATAATGATATGATTTTGGGGAAGGTAAACAGAAAGGTGGTATATCAAATCCCATCCACTTTCCCTTTCCCCTACCTTCAGTAGCTGAGATGAATTATAATGTGCATGTAGATGTCCTTGATTTCCTGCATATCGAGACAATTCCCTTTCTTTAGAAACAGTAAAATTGAGGGATGTGTTCATCTTGAATTTCTCCTTGTGTAGAAAAAGGTTGAAGTCATAAGAATAGCCAAACTGGGTCAAACCAATAGTCCATCTGAGGTCCAGAAATGGATGCATCCCTCATGATTTCTTTGGAATTATGAATTACCAAGAGGAGAAATCTTGATTTCTCTCTTGCGGAGAAAAAGGCTCTATGGCAATGGACTGTAATAGAAGAGAAACCTCCTCTTGTAAGAGGCTGGCAATAGAGATGGGGAGGTGGATTCAGTGCAAAGGTTGATGTGGTGGTGATCTGAGAAGCCTGAAACAGTAACTCTTGAATTATTCTCACAAACCAGGAATCTATAGTGATGGTCTGCCAGGACTGGAAGAAATAGAGAACATAATCCCCCACAGGAAGGGCAAGATCTGTATCCTGTAGAAGTTGTGAATTATGAAAAAGAGAAGGTCTTCAAAAGGAATGGTGGGTCACTGACCTTGTGGCGATTGTTTCTGATAAGAAAAACTTTTATTTATTAAAAACTTATATTCCGATCTATTGCAAAAGGTTCTAGGCAGTTTACATAGTTACATATATAACAATACAATTGTTCTTCATACAGGCAACAAACAATTCTCACACATTCTAAAAAACATAGATTAGCAATTACCAAACATTTACTCATCAATAATCGTCATGAATACTCAGACTGGAGATTAAACTCCTTCTAAGGCCTAAATAAATAGCAGTGTTTTAAGTTATTTTCTGAACGTCATCAGGGTTTGCATTTCTCTCAACTTTGTCGGAATTGCATTTCAAAGGAGAGGACCTGTTATATAAAACATTGAATTTCTATATTCCTCCAATTTTATCACTTGATGTGAGGGAACATCAAATAAGCGTTGACTACCAGTTCTCAATGATCATCTGGGTTGATATATGTGTAATTTTGAAGTTAACAAAGGAGACACCTGCCTGTTATAAACTTTGATCATCAAAGGATCTTAAATTTAATTCTATGAGAAACTGGGAGCCAATGCAGCTCTCTCAACACAGGAGAAATATGGTCAAATCTCAATTTACCAGTTAGAACTCTTACTACAGAGTTTTGTACTACCTGTAGTGCTTGCAACTGGCTCTTTTTTTTACTCCAAGCCATTAGCCTGTTTCAATAATCAAAACATGGCATGATGATACTCTCAATGACCTTTATAAAATTATTACAGCTAAGGTTTTCCAACGTTCTCAGCACACGTTTTTTTTTTAAAGTTACAGCTTTGATCACATTTTGCACATGCCACTTTAAGGTTAAAGCAGAGCCCATTATTACACCTAGGTTTCGAATCTTATCCAAAATAGGAACTGAGACAAACCCAAAAGCAAATTCAGAAGTATGCTGGTAAAACTCTTTAAAGTACTGGTAGAAAGATGTTTGTCTAACTGAATTTCCAGAGGAAGGTGGCATGGTTTAGACAATGAAGGGTAGAACAGTGGTCTTTTAGAATATCAAAATGTCTCTTTCACTTTGTTTCCAAAGTGAAAAAGACCGCAGTGCATCTGTCAATCTGTCTTCATTAAATCCAAGGCACACAGCCAAGCCAATCTGGCTGCAATTACAGAAATGGAAATCCTAGCCAAGGTCTCAAAAATATCAAAAAGTGGTACGTAAAGGTGAGTACCACACTCATCTGTCTCTGCTAGTAAGGCAGATGTTTTTTGAGACTGCAAGGAACAGCTTGGCAAGAAAACCTGGACTTTTTAGAAAGCAGTATTATGTACTAGACAAGATAGAATTGATGCACTGCTTCCTGAAAAACCACTTTGCCACCACTCACCTGGCATTTGAGCTCATCAATTTGCCCCTTAAAATCACATATAGTTTGCGTTAGGACCCCGTTCTGATCCATGATTTTAGCCAATTTATTGTTCGGAGTGCCAAGCAGAGCCTCAGTTATCTGCCTGACCATTACCTCCATATTCAACTGGCCACATTCCCTGCCATCTTTGGGTCAGTTGGCATGTGTGGCTGTGGCTTATCCTTGTTAAGTTCCCCCATTTTGTAGCCATTTCCACACAATTTTGCAAAAATTTCTGTCCATAAAAGAAAAAAAATAGTGGATAAAGTAGAAAAAGGTAAGAAAACATGCCGATGATTATCAACAAGGGTTGATTTAGAGGGGATGCACTGGGAGCAGAAAAACACTGCTCCTCAGCTCACTACACCACATTGTCTTCCTTCTCTGGTTTGTATTTTTTAAATCAGCCAGTTCATCTTCTGTTGTGAAAATTCTCTGTTCAGCATAATTTGCCCTGTCACCACCTAAGTTCTGTTCACACCACTTCTCTGCCTGCTTGTATACAATTCAACATCTTGGCAAGCAAGGTAATACCAGACTATCTCCTGTAGAATCCATTCCAGCAACATGTTCTGACCAATCTTCATGCCATCTCGACTTGCACACTTTGCCACAGTTGTTGCCGGTCTAGATGATTTCCCTCCCCCAGGCCTGACATACATCAGATACTGTGAGTGTCCCTTAACTCTTTATGGAGGAAAATTAGTTAAATCATCCCAAAGGGTCTACTTTCAGGGCCAACAGGTTGGGCGCAAGAAGAAGCATGCCTTTCCCTAAGGCGATGATAATCACATGACATACCTACTACTCCACACACCCCTCCCCCCGTGTGCAGTTTGACACACATGTGAACATCGTCCATGCGGTGAGAACCATAAGTACATAAGTACATAAGTAGTGCCATACTGGGAAAGACCAAAGGTCCATCTAGCCCAGCATCCTGTCACCGACAGTGGCCAATCCAGGTCAAGGGCACCTGGCACGCTCCCCAAACGTAAAAACATTCCAGACAAGTTATACCTAAAAATGCGGAATTTTTCCAAGTCCATTTAATAGCGGTCTATGGACTTGTCCTTTAGGAATCTATCTAACCCCTTTTTAAACTCCGTCAAGCTAACCGCCCGTACCACGTTCTCCGGCAACGAATTCCAGAGTCTAATTACACGTTGGGTGAAGAAAAATTTTCTCCGATTCGTTTTAAATTTACCACACTGTAGCTTCAACTCATGCCCTCTAGTCCTAGTATTTTTGGATAGCGTGAACAGTCGCTTCACATCCACCCGATCCATTCCACTCATTATTTTATACACTTCTATCATATCTCCCCTCAGCCGTCTCTTCTCCAAGCTGAAAAGCCCTAGCCTTCTCAGCCTCTCTTCATAGGAAAGTCGTCCACTGAGCTAGAAGATGGAGAACCAGTTTAGGGATCAAACTAGAAAGGAAAGACAACTTAAGATCAATCTGGAGAGGAAGGAAAGAGCTAATAAAAAAAAGATGGCAGGAAACAGAGAGAACTATTAGGGTACTTCATCCATCAGTAAGTGGAAGCCCCTCCAGTGTTCATGTTGCTGCTGGCTATGGAGCAAGAGCTATGCATTACAGTATGGGAAACCTGGTCTAGATTTCCATACTCAGCTTTTGCTCCTTGGGTTCATCAGGGTTGAAATATTTGGTCAAAGCAGCAATTTTAAAATGCAAAACAGAAGAAATCCTAGTAATCATACAAAAAGTGACATTTAGGGGCAATTCTATAGCACAGTATCTATGTGGCACCTATAGTGTGTAGTGCTGGGATCCATGCCCAACTCTGGGCACAAGGATTTATGCTAATTGAAACCTGGTATAAATCCTCACGAATGAGTTAGGCATGGATCCCCCAAATTCTATAATACTGCATGCATCTTTAGTAAACACCCCTGACCCACCCATACCCCTCCCATAGCCACACCCTTCAGTTGCACACTATAACACTTGCGCGCACATCTTTATAGAATAGCATTTATAAAGATGTACATGTAAATCCTAACTGGAGCCAATTAACTAGAATAATTGGTTAGCACCCATTCCTAGTTATTGGCTGATTACTTAATTAAAAAGCACACCCAACTTGGGTGCGTGCCATATATAGAATGCGAGAGAGGGGCTATGTAAGATATGCACAAATTTATAGAAATGTTTAGGCAAATTTTTGGAATTCACACATGTGCAGCGGCCTGAGAACCAGGGGAACTGGGCTCAATTCTCACTGCAGCTCCTTGTGACTCTGGAAACTCACTTAACCCTCCATTACCTCACGTACAGAATAAGTACCTGTATATAATATGTAAACTGCTTTGATTGTAACCACAGAAAGGCAGTATATCAAATTCCATCCCCTTTTCTTGTGTGCACACCTATGTGTATATATTCCAGTATTCTAATCATTTATGGGTGTCATCTGTGCATAAATGTTAGCAGCTTCTTTACAGAACTACCTCGTTACTGGCTAGCTGAAAGCAAGACTATTGGTTACAGTTCTCAGCCAACAGACTTTTGCTGCAAAGGCTGAGTTGGACAGGAGACAGGTAAAATATGTGTGGGGGTGGCTAATTCTGATTAAGCTGGAAACCCAAAGAAGCAGAAGAAAACTGCGGGGCAAAAACTCACCACACATTACAAATTGCTATTGCTGTAAGGTGAAACTAAAACTGGCAAATAAAACAAACAATCAATCATTTCCAAGCTATTCGGAGATGCTATAGGATTTTCTACTACCTCCATTGACCTTTTGTAGTCACCCAAGTGAAAAGAACAGTATCCAATCCACATATCAGAATCTTCATCTCCTTCTCCCAGCTGACGTTTGAACTGAAACAAAGGACAGAAAAGTAAAGTTGCTTACCCATAAAAGGATTCTCTGTAGACAGAAACACACAAGTGGATGGTTTCCTACAACAATGGCAACACAGATATCTCTCTCATACCTCAAAAAAACCCAAATCTGTGCTTCTCAATCTTTTTTTATGGCCATGACCCCATGATAGCAAACAAATAATACTAACATCCCCTGGAGGTGTAGAACAATGATGCATTTATGGAGAGCCCACCCAGCTTGTGACCCCCAAATATGGGTTTTGTGACCCTATTTGGGGTCCGGACCCACAGTTGGGAAGCTCTGACCTAAATGCTCTTCAAACTACTGTAAATGTTTGTTTGTTTTTTTCTGAGCACTCGAGGGACTGCTCATACAGCCATAATTTCACAAGTTCCCCCGGCTTAGTGCTGAATTTAGGAGCTGACTCCCCCGGAAGGTCAGCGAGTATGTGTGTCTGATATACAGTATCATATGGTTTCTAGAGCTGCCATTACTGGCAAGCAATTGTTTTCTCCAATAAGAAGGACGGAATCCCATAGCTGAACACAGTAAATGATGGCAGATAAAACTTGCACGGTCCATCCAGTTTGCCCAACAAGGCAGCCAGAACCACAACTGCCATTCTGTTCAGGTTAAAGTCATTCATGCTTAAACACTGGTTGGCCATTTGTCATCATACCAACCACATATAGGAAGTTAAATATAATGGATTCTTGCGATAATATCCCCTGTATTCTATATGGTGCTAAAAGATATGTACTAAATTTTGCGCACAATGCTGAGATGTGTGCGCATCTTAACTGCTTAACAAGCCACTTAACACCAATAAATGAGCATTAACAATTACTGGCCTCAACTGGGAGTTGTGCATGCATCTCGCTGCACGCTATTCTATAACACTGTGTGCACAAAACTCATGGCGTGCAACCCAAAAGGGGGAGTGGCCATGGGAGGGTCTTGGGTGTTCTCACAAGATGCACACAGTGTTATAGAATTTGGGGGATCCACACCTAACATATGTGCCAGGTTTTACACCAGGTTTTAGTTGGCGTAAATCCTTGCGACCAAAATTTGGCATGGGAATTGGCTCCAAATGGTATGCAACTTTGAGCACTGTTTATAGAATAGTGCCCTGCACCAATTTTTCTCAACACCATTTTTTCAGCACTATTTATTGAATCTAATCCTATATGTGCAACTCGAGGGGGAGGGGGAGGGGGAGGGGAAGACGTCTTAAATAGCAAACTAAATATTGTTAGCAATACTTTGGTTATAACATATATTGTTCCAAAGTATCTCTCCTGATCCATGTGTGTCAGTCTCTCGCCCCCTTGCGCATACTACTCTTTTGGATTTCTAGACCCCAAGTGCACCACTTTGCACTTAATTCAATTTTACCTGGCAAACATTAGACCATTCTTTGAATTTTTGTAGATCCCTTTCTCATGTTGTCCACTCCCTCTGGTGTATCTACTCTGTTACAAATCTTGGTGTCATACATAAAAAGGCAACCCTTCAGCAATGTCTTCACAAATATGTTGACTAGAATCAGCCCCAGTACTGATCAGTACTTACTTTTATATCCTCTGAGTAAAATTCCATTTACCACCACCAGCTGCCACCTTGTCAGCCAACCAGTTTCCAATCCAGTTCACCACTTTGTGTCCTAATTTTAGCCCACCAATTTTATTCATGAGCTTTCTAAGGAACCGTGTCAAAGGCCTTACTGAAATTCAAGCAGACTACATCTAGCATGAGTCCACTATCCAATTCTCAGGTCACCCAGTCAAACAAATCAATCAGGTACATTTGGAATGATTTTTCCTTGGCAAAACCATGTTGCCTCAGATCCTGTAACCCATTGATTCCAGGAAATTCACTATCCTTTCCTTGATGAGCGCCCCCATTAGCTTTCCAACCTCTGAAGTAAGGCTTACCTGCCTGTAGTTTCCCACATCTTCTCCGTCTCCATTTTTGTGAAGAGGGACCACATCCACTCTTCTTCAATCCCGCAGAACCTCTCCCGTCTCCAAGGATTTATTAAACAAAGCATTAAGACCCATTAGACAGGTATTTAAATTCGCAGCTGACACAAAATTATTCAGGGTCGTCAAGTCGCAGGAGGAGTGTGAAAGATTACAGGAGGACCTTGCGAGACTGGGGGATTGGGCGTCCAAGTGGCAGATGAAGTTCAATGTTGACAAGTGCAAAGTGATGCATGTGGGTAAAAGGAACCCGAATTACAGCTATGTCATGCAAGGTTCCGCATTAGGAGTCACAGACCTAGAAAGGGATCTGGGAGTCATCATTGATAACACGTTAAAAACTTCTGCTCAGTGTGCTGCGGCGGCTAAGAAAGTGCACAGAATGTTGAGTATTATTAGGAAAGGGATGGAAAACAAACACGAGGACATTATAATGCTGTTGTATCGCTCCATGGTGCGACTGCACCTAGAATATTGTGTCCAATTCTGGTCGCTGCATCTCAAAAAAGATATAAAGGAATTAGAGAAGGTGCAGAGAAGGGTGACGAAAATGATAAAGGGAATGAAACGAGTTCCCTATGAGGAAAGGCTGAGAAGGTTAGGGCTCTTCAGCTTGGAGAAAAGGCGGCTGAGGGGTGATATTATAGAAGTCTACAAGATAATGAGCGGAATAGAGCGGACAGATGTGAAGCATTTGTTTACACTTTCAAACAACAACAAAACCAGGGGACACAAGATGAAGCTAGAATATGGTAGATTTAAAACAAATAGGAGAAAGTTTTTCTTTATTCAGCATGTAGTTAGACTCTGGAACTCATTGCCGGAAAATGTAGTGACAGCAGCTGGCCTTACTGAATTTAAAGGGGGTTTGGACCGATTCCTGAGGGAAAAGTCCACTGAACTTTATTAAGAATTAAAATTTTTTTTGTTGGTTTTGCCGGGTTCTTGAAGGTAAAATTATGTATCATACCTGATAATTTTCTTTCCATTAATCATAGCTGATCAATCCATAGACTGGTGGGTTGTGTCCATCTACCAGCATGTGGAGATAGAGAGCAAACTTTTGCCTCCCTATATGTGGTCATGTGCTGCCGGAAACTCCTCAGTATGTCGATATCAAAGCTCCATCCGCAGGACTCAGCACTTAGAGAATTACACCCACAAAGGGACACTCTGCCCAGCTCACCACCGCCGAAACGGGGGAGGGGAATTAACCCAGCTCTGTGTGGGGGAGGGGAATCCGTCCAGCTCATCCCCGCGGAGCGGGGGAGGGACACCACACCCGCCGATGCGGGGGGATCTGGCTTATCCTGCAACCGCAACCGCGGGAGGAGCTGACTGACCCTAACACCGCCGAAGGGGGAGGGGTACAAAGCTGCCCTACAGCCGCACGAAGCGGGAGGGAGTGCCGGCAGAATTTAAGTCTCAATCCAGCCCCGTAAAACGGAGGAGAGAGGAATGCAGCAGCTCACTGTAACACAAACTCGTCTCAACTCTTGAAGAATCCAAGTGAAAAAACTTGAACACGAAGTCCTCCTGAAGTAACTGAAGACTAAACTTGAACCTAAAATTCAACCAGAATATAAACAGTACAGATATCTGGGAGGGGCTATGGATTGATCAGCTATGATTAAAGGAAAGAAAATTATCAGGTATGATACATAATTTTACCTTCCATATCATCATGCTGATCAATCCATAGACTGGTGGGATGTACCGAAGCAGTACTCACCCAGGGCGGGACATTGAAATCCCTGAACTCAACACTGAAGCTCCAAACCGGGCCTCCGCCCGAGCAGCCACAGTCAAGCGGTAATGTCTGGAGAAGGTATGGGCCGACGCCCAAGTTGCCGCCTTGCAAATCTCTTCCAAGGAGACGGACCCGGCCTCTGCCATCGAGGCCGCCTGAGCTCTAGTGGAGTGGGCCTTCAACTGAATAGGCGGCACCTTCCCCGCGGCCACATAAGCCACTGCAATGGCTTCCTTGACCCATCTTGCCACTGTAGGCTTAGCAGCCTGCAGACCCTTACGAGGACCTGCAAACAGGACTAACAGATAATCCGACTTCCGGAAATCATTGGTCACTTCCAAGTATCTGATGATGACCCGTCTCACACCCAGATATTTGAGAGCAGAATACTGTTCTGGGTAGTCCTCCCTACGAAAGGAAGGGAGACAGAGCTGCTGACTCACATGGAAGCGAGAAACAATCTTGGGTAGGAAGGAAGACACTGTGCGAATAGTCACTCCTGCCTCAGTGAACTGCAGAAAAAGCTCTCGACAAGAGAGTGCCTGGAGCTCGGAAACTCTTCTGGTTGAAGTGATAGCCACCAAAAAGACTGCTTTCAACGTCAGGTCTTTCAGAGATGCCCTCGACAAGGGTTCAAAAGGCGGCTTTGTAGGGCTCTTAGCACCAGGTTGAGATTCCACGCAGGCACCACTGAGTGCAGAGGAGGGCGCAGGTGATTAACTCCCTTGAGGAAACGCACCACATCTGGCTGCAAAGCCAGGGAAGCACCCTTCAGGCGGCCCCTGAAGCAAGCCAGGGCCGCTACCTGGACTTTCAGGGAACTGAGCGACAGGCCTTTCTCCAGACCTTCTTGCAGGAACGCCAGCACTGAAGAAATTGGAGCAGTAAATGGAGAAAGTGAACCTGCTTCACACCACGCTGCAAAGGTACGCCAAACCCTGGCGTAAGCAGTAGAAGTAGAGCGCTTCCTCGCTCTCAGCAGAGTGGCGATGACCTTGTCTGAGAAGCCCTTCTTCCTCAGACTCTGCCGCTCAATAGCCAGGCCGCAAGACCAAAGGGGGAGGGATCCTCCATCACCACGGGACCCTGATGCAACAGGCCCTGCTCCACTGGCAGTCGCAGAGGTTCGTCCACTGAGAGCCTGATCAAGTCCGCATACCAGGGACGTCTGGGCCAATCCGGACCCACCAGGATTATCCGGCCCGGATGCTTTGCCACCCAGTCTAGCACCCTGCCCAACATGGGCCAGGGCGGGAACACATAGAGAAGCTCTTGTGTCGGCCACTGTTGGAGAGGAGCATCTACTCCCCGGGATCGAGGGTCCCGTCCTCTGCTGAAAAAGCGCGGCACTTGGCAATTGGCCGATGACACCATCAGATCTAGGCTCGGCTGGCCCCAGCGCTTCGTGATGTCCAAGAACGCCTGAACAGATAGCTGCCACTCTCCGGGCTCCAAGGTATGGCGACTGAGAAAGTCCGCCTTGACATTCATGACTCCGGCAATGTGGGCCGCTGACAGCTGTTCCAGGTTCGCTTCCGCCCTCTGGCATAGATTCATGGCCTCCTTGGCTAGAGGGGCGCTCTTGGTACCTCCCTGGCAGTTGACATAGGCCACAGCCGTGGCATTGTCCGACAGGACCTGTACTGGCTTCAACGCCAGTACCGGGATGAACTCCAAAAGCGCCAACCGAATGGCTCTGAGTTCCAGGAGGTTGATAGACCACTTTACCTCTGCAGGAGACCAGAGCCCCTGCGCTGTCCTTCCCAAGCAGCGGGCTCCCCAGCCCGACAAAGAGGCGTCCGTCGAGACGACAATCCACTCCGGGGTCACCAGAGGCATTCCTGCAGACAACTTGTCTGTCTGCGTCCACCAGCTCAGCGCCTTGCGCACTGCTGGGTCCAAGGGAAGGCGCACAGCATAATCCTCCGACATCGGAGTCCAGCGCTGCAGCAGAGAGTGTTGTAGTGGTCTCATATGAGCCCTGGCCCAGGGCACTACTTCCATCGTGGCCGTCATAGAGCCCAACAGCTGCACATAGTCCCAAGCCCGAAGAGGAGAGGCTACTAGGAACTGGTCCATCTGAGCCTGAAACTTGACAATCCGATTGTCTGGCAGGAACACTCTGCCCACTTGGGTGTCGAATCGAACTCCCAGATACTCCAGGGACTGAGTTGAGCGCAGCTGGCTTTCCTCCCAGTTGATGATCCACCCCAGGGAGCTCAAAAGAGCAACCACCCGGTTCACAGCTTTGCCGCACTCTGCATCAGAGGGGGCTCGGATCAAGCAGTCGTCCAGATAAAGATGGACTTGTACTCCTTCCTTCCTCAGGAAGGCCGCGATGACCACCATTACTTTGGAGAAGGTCCGCGGAGCAGTAGCCAACCCGAACGGGAGGGCTCTGAACTGGAAGTGTCGGCCCAGTACTGCAAAACGCAGAAAGCGTTGATGAGGAGGCCAGATGGGAATATGCAAGTACGCTTCCTTGATGACCAAGGATGCCAGGAACTCTCCTGCCTTCACTGCCGCTATAACAGAGCGGAGGGTCTCCATGCGAAAGTGCCTGATTGACCCCTTAAGGTCGAGGATAGGCCGTACAGAACCTCCTTTCTTTGGTACCACAAAGTAAATGGAGTAACGTCCCTTGCCAAGCTGATTTTCTGGCACCGGAACGACCGCACCCAGGCGGATCAGATTGTCCAAGGTCTGCTGCACTGCCACAGCTTGACCGGAGACTTGCAGGGAGAGAGTACAAACCCGTCTCTTAAGGGTCGGCAGAACTCTAGCTTGTAGCCGTCTCTGATGACTTCCCGCACTCAAGCATCTGAAGTTATTGTGATCCACTCGCCCAGAAACGAGGACAGCCGTCCTCCAATCTGCACTGGGGCGTGGACCAAGGCCCCGTCATTGGGTACGAGACCCTAGGGGAGGACCGGAGGGAGCACCTCCCGGACGGCGGTCTCTGCGAAAGGAATGCTGCTTGGGGGAGAAGTTCCTCTTGCAGGAAGAGGTGGCAGAGGAGCCCGACCTGCCCGGGCGGTACCGATGGGCTTCCTGAAACCGTCCTCTGGAGGTACCGGGGCGAGAACTAGCCCGAGCCCTGACCTCTGGTAACCTCTTGCCCTTAGACGTGCCGAGATCGGTCACAATTTTGTCCAGCTCGACCCCAAAGAGCAGCTTGCCTTTAAAAGGCAATCTAGCCAGGCGGGATTTAGAGGTGTGGTCCGCAGACCTATGCTTCAGCCAAAGCCACCGCCGCGCAGAGATTGTCTGGGCCGTGCCTTTAGCTGAGGCCCTCAAGACATCATACAGCAAGTCTGCCAAATAGGCTAAGCCCGATTCCAGGGCCGGCCAATCAGCCCTCAAGGAATGATCCGAGGGGGAAGCCCGCTGCACCATAGTCAGGCACACCCTGGCCACATAGGAACCGCAAACTGAGGCCTGCAAACTTAAAGCAGCCACCTCAAAGGACGACCTTAAGGCCGCCTCCAATCTTCTGTCTTGGGCGTCCTATAGGGCCGTGCCACCTTCCACCGGCAACGCCGTTTTCTTAGTCACCGCAGTGATTAAAGAAACCACGGTAGGCCACAGATAGGCCTCACGTTCACTTTCAGGCAAAGGATAGAGGCGGGACATAGCCCTAACCACTTTAAGGCTCGCTTCCAGGACATCCCACTGAGCCGAAATTAAGGTGTGCATGGCATCATGCACGTGGAAGGTTCTATGCGGGCGCTTCGTCCCCAGCATAATGGCAGAGCCAACAGGGGCTGAGGGAGAGACGTCCTCCGGAGAGGAAATCTTCAAAATGCCCATGGCCTGCATTAACAGGTTGGGCAAATCCTCTGAGCTAAAGAGCCGCGCTGCAGAGGGGTCATCCGCTCCATCCGAGCGGGGATCCGTCTCCTCCAAGGAATCCGCAAAGGACCGTTGGGAGAACTCAGATACGCTGCCCTCATCTACATCGGAGGAGACAAAGTCCTCCAAGGCCTGGGAATCAACCCGAGGGCGTTTACCTCCGGGGGACTCAACCTCTTTACCAGACGAGGGAGCAGGGGCAGCGTTTTGAATAAGGAAGGCCTGATGCAGCAGCAAAACAAACTCGGGGGAGAAACCCCGCATACTGTGCACTTCCGCAGCCTGGGCTACAGCCCTAGACGCACCCTCAACCGGCGCTCGCAAGAGCGGGGGAGAGACATGCTGTGCATCCAAGATGGCGTCCGGCGCGACACTCCGCGAAGGAGCCGCGCGGGAAGAACGGCGCTTAACTTTAGCCGCTTGTGCCGTCGCCCAAATTAAGGGCGTTCATGGCATCAATGTCTCCCACCTCAAGGGCGGCCCAAGAAGAAGCCGTCCGAGCCGCGTGGCCAGCCAATATGGCGGAGGCGAGCCGCGGGGGATGGGCGTTTATGGCGGGAAAAACCGCCACACCGGAGGAAGGACCGGGACACTCATCGGTCACGAAACTGTCACCCAACAAGGGCGAATCAGACTTTAAGACCCCCGCATCCCCTCTAGAAGCGCAGACGCGATCCGGGGAGCGACTCTTTGCGCCCTCGCCCTCCGACGCCATAGGCCACGTGGAGACCAATCGGGGAACCCCCTGCCCGCTATAAAAGGTAAAAATTACCTGCTGTCCGCTCCGAGCTGTAACGACCTGGTGTCCCAGTGAGTAGCTGCAATAAACGTTTAAATAAACGTCGAAATAAACGCCTTTAAGGACGTTCAAAATTTTTTTTTTTTTTTTTTTTTAAACGGAGCCAGCAGGAGGGGGGAGAAAAGGAGGGACCTGGCGCCACCAGGTTTGCACTTGCTCAAGAAGAGCCCTCAACCCCAGGCACTCAACAAAACCTAAAAATTAGGCTTGGAGGCCTAGCCAGAGCTGCTGCTGTGTGTGACCACCACCTGCTGAGATAGAGAACATACTGAGGAGTTTCCGGCAGCACATGACCACATATAGGGAGGCAAAAGTTTGCTCTCTATCTCCACCTGCTGGTAGATGGACACAACCCACCAGTCTATGGATTGATCAGCATGATGATATGGAAGCCTGGATTGGCCACTGTCGGAGACAGGATGCTGGGCTTGATGGACCCTTGGTCTTTTCCCGGTATGGCAGTGCTTATGTACTTATGCTTATGTATTTATGTAGAACCTCTCTGAGCTCCCTCAAGATTCTAGGATAGATCCCATCTAGGGTCACAGCTTTGTCCACTTTCAGTTTTTCAAGCTGTTCATAAATGCTTTCTTCTGTGAACGGTGCAATATCAATAGCATTCGGATATGTATATTTATTAGCCAACCAAGATCCTACACAGGGATTTTCTTCTGTGAAGACAGAAGTATTTGTTAAGTACATGTGCTTTTTTTTCTTATCACTCTCCACATAGTGGTTCACAGCAATTTTAGCCTTACAATTCCATTTCTAGCCTTCCTTCAATCGCTAATATACCTGAAAAAGGTCTTGTCACCATTCTTTATGGTTTTTAGCCATTTGTTCTTCCACCTGTTTTTTTTACAAGCAGTATTTCTCTCTTTGCTTATTTCAGTTTTATCCAGTAATCTTTTCTGTGTTCTTCTTCTTATGTTCTTCTGTTTTTCATGAATGCCACCTCTTTTGCCTTTATTTTGTCAGTCACTTGTTTTGAGAACAATATCGGTTTCCCTTATCTCTTGTTTTGTTTACCTTCTTTTAAAAAAAATCTACTGCTGATTTTATACAGTAGCACCTTTCAGTTCAAACACAGATTCTCCACAGCTCTTATGTCCTTCCATCTCATCAGCTCTTTCCACAGGTGTTCCCTCATTTTACCAAAGTCAATACACTTACAATCCAGGACTTAGAGCTTTGTGTGTCTGCACTCTGTTTTAGGTCTTACACCAAACCATACAGTGTGATGATCATAATTGCCCAGGTGGGCACCCAACCAGACAATCTTCTGCAAAAGGACACACTGTCCGTATGGAAACTCCTGAGTCAGAAAAGTAGAGAAAGGGATCGCTGCAAGAGAGCTTGAAGTTCTGAAACTCTCTGTGCTGACGAAATGGCAACAAAAATACTGCCTTTAAAGTAAGATCTTTGATAGTTGCTGAATGAAGGTGTCCCGTTCCGGGCCCTTACCTGGCGGTCCGCGGGCCGGAGCGGAAGGCTGGGTCGCCCGTGGGATGCGGGGCGACGGGGGAAGAGTGCCACGGGGATCGCCGCAGCCGCAAGTTGCCCCGAGGCCGGCGATCCAGAAGAACTAACGCCGGCCTCGGAGAAGGAGATCCGCCGGCCAAGATGGCGGCGCCGGCGTCGGCGTCCTCCTCGCTGCAGCGAGACCAGCGAGGAGGCTCCGCCCACTCGCACCGGATTGGCGCATCCGCGCAGGAGCTCCGCCCATTGGACGGGAGGACCAATCCGGCCCTCCGCTGCCGGCCGGGGCGGAGAGGATTGGTTCCAGCTGTTCTCCAGCCAGGACGAGCGGGGGATTTAAACGGAGACACGGGGGGGATCCAGTGCTTCCGTTTTGTTGTTTGAAGCCGTCCTGCTAGCCATTTCCAAGGCTGTGTTTGTTTCTCAAGACAGCTAGCCGTCCTGCTAGCTATTTCCAAGACTGTGTTTGTTTCTCAAGACAGCTAGCCGTCCTGCTAGCTATTTCCAAGACTGTGTTTGTTTCTCAAAACAGCTAGCCGTCCTGCTAGCTATTTCCAAGACTGTGTTTGTTTCTCAAGACAGCTAGCCGCCCTGCTAGCTATTTCCAAGACTGTGTTTGTTCCTGTCAGCAGCTAGCCGCCCTGCTAGCTATTTCCAGTGAGGGCGGGGGTTGTTATTCGTACCAGCCTCGCCGTCCTGCTAGCCACTTCCTCCGACTGGGCCCGTGCCCAGTGCTCAGTTAGCCGCCCGGCTCAGCTACGCTCACCCAGGACTCCGTACCCATATCCAGCCAGGCCAGCCATCACCCCGGGGTTCCAGCAGTCCTGCTGGCCGCCCGCAGCTGAGGGCTCAACCCTCGGTGAACGGCGGTCGCCGCGGGTGAAGATTGGGGTGCTTGGCTTCTTCCTGGGCCTAGGGGAGCTCGGGAAAACTCGAGAGCTCACCAACACCAGAGTGACATCAGAGCCGCGACAGAAAACGGAAGCCATGAGCTCGCCGACGCAACCTGATCTACGGGACCTGGCCAAGGTTCTCCAGCAGCAACAGGAACAGCTTAATGCCCTGTCTGGGGCGCTCCAGAATGTATGTTCTCAACTTTCCACGCTTCAGGTACAGAACCAGGCCGCTGCGGTCCAAGGGGCCGCAGCGGCTCCCCGTATGGGAGGGTTCCGCGTGGGACCTCGGTTCCCTGAACCAGCACGCTACGATGGGAACCCGGGTGGTTGTAGGGAGTTCCTCAACCAGTGCAACCTGGCCTTCCGGATGCAACCGGAGGCCTTTGCTTCGGACCAAAGTAAGGTGGGCTACATTATGGGCCTTTGTGGAGGAAAGGCCCAGGACTGGGTGGCTCCCCTGAACGAACAAAATGATCCCATTCTGGAGGATTATAACGAATTTCAGCGCCGGTTCCGGATGGTGTTTGACCTTCCGGGAAGGCCCTCCTCCGTGGCATCGGAACTGCTCCGGATTCATCAGGGAGAAGGTACGGTGGCCGACTATGCCATCCGGTTTCGTACCTTAGCCACGGAGCTGCGTTGGAATCCGGAGTCCTTGATGGCCATTTTTATGGAGGGGTTACAAGAGCGAATCAAGGATGAGTTGGCGGGACGGGATATTCCCGGACAATTGGATGCCCTCATCTCACTCTGCATACGGGTGGACACCCGATTCCAGGAGCGAGCCAGAGCCCGGGCGGAGCGGCAGAAGTGGGCACGAGGGGCCCCCCGGACAAACAAAGGGCCGTCCTCTCGCCAGGCGAACCGGGACACTACGGAGCCCGGGGAGGAGCCGATGGTGATGGGCCGGCAACGGTTGACTCCTGCCGAAAGACAGCAACGACAGTCTAATGGACTGTGCTTCTATTGTGGGAAGGCTGGGCATTTCCTCCGGACTTGTTCCCTCCGGCCGGGAAATGCGCTCCCCAAGGCACCCTGAGGGGAGGGTTCTTGGGGCACTCCGCTCCCCTACAGGACACTTTGATCATACTACCGGTGACCTTACGGTGGCAGGAGGCCACGGTTCAGACCCAAGCCCTGGTGGACTCGGGGTCAGGGGGTAATTTTATTGGGCTCGAACTGCTGCAGCAAATGGGCTGGCCCACGCTCCCCCGGAGGACAGTGCTGCGGATAACCTCCATCCAAGGAAATACCCTTCCCCAGCCAGTCACTGAGATTACTCCTATGTTGGGACTGCAAGTGGGAGAGGACCATCGGGAGGAGGCCGAATTCTTAGTGTTATCCCGGACCATCCACCCTGTGGTTCTGGGATTGCCGTGGCTACGATGCCACAAGCCGGTTATCGACTGGACCGGGGGAAAGATTCAAGCGTGGGGTAATTCCTGTCAAGAGACCTGTTGTAAGGGTCGGGCTGGCACCTGTCCAACTTTAACTATGTCGCCAGGGGAAGGACCGGGTGAACTGGGCTCCCTGCCTATGGAGTATCGAGACTTTGCTGATGTGTTTAGTCCCAAGGAGGCGGAGGTACTGCTGCCGCATAGGTCTTTTGACTGTGCTATTGATCTGAAGACGGATACGGTACCCCCACGGGGCCAACTGTACAAACTGTCCCGAGCAGAGTTCAAGGCAATGCGAGATTATATCCATGAGAACCTACGGAAAGGGTTCATTCAGCCGTCTACATCCCCAGCCGGGGCAGGGTTTTTCTTTGTTGCCAAGAAGGATGGGTCCCTGAGACCGTGTATTGACTATCGGGGATTAAATGCCATCACCGTGAAGGATCGGTTCCCGCTGCCGCTCATTCCCGAGCTCTTGGACAGACTGCAAGGAGCTCAGATCTTCACGAAGTTAGATCTGCGGGGGGCCTACAATCTAGTACGAATCCGGTCAGGGGACGAATGGAAAACGGCTTTCAACACCCATGAGGGACATTTTGAATATCGGGTGATGCCGTTCGGTCTCTGCAATGCCCCTGCGGTGTTTCAACGTCTTATCAATTGTGTACTAGAAGAATTGCTAAATTCCACGGTGATTGTATACCTGGATGACATCCTAGTTTACTCTAAGGACCCCAGGGAGCATCCGGGTCATGTGCGTGCAGTGCTGCACCGCCTACGTCAAGCCCATCTATTTGCTAAGCTGAGTAAGTGTGCTTTCCATCAGCGATCCTTACCCTTTTTGGGGCATATCCTGCTTCCAGGGGGATTACAGATGGAGCCAGACAAGCTCCAAGCCATTCGAGAGTGGCCTCAACCGAAGGGCCTGAAGGCTTTGCAACGATTCCTGGGCTTCGCCAATTACTATCGCCAATTTATTCCCCAGTACTCCAGGTTGACCACCCCGTTGACGGCGCTCACCCACAAGAACGCGAGGGTCAGGGATTGGCCGCCAGAGGCGCAAGCGGCTTTTCGTCAGGTAAAAGAGGCTTTTGAGTCCGCGTCTATTCTGTTGACCCCCGACCCTGAGAAACCTTTCATTGTAGAGGTGGACGCGTCCGCCCTCGGGGCCGGGGCGGTCATTTCTCAAATCAACCCCGAAGGCCGGCGTCAACCGTGCTCCTTCTTTTCACGTAAATTCTCTCCAGCCGAGCGGAACTATACGGTAGGGGATAGAGAACTCTTGGCTCTGAAACTAGCACTGCAAGAGTGGAGACACTTGTTGGAAGGAGCGGAACACCGGTTCACGGTCATCACTGATCATAAGAACCTTCTATACCTCCAAGAGGCCCAGCGGCTGAATCCCCGACAGGCCCGGTGGTCATTATTCTTTGCCAGGTTTCACTTTCAATTAGTGTTCCGGGCGGCCTCCCAGAATACCCCGGCAGACGCGCTCTCCTGGGCTTTTGAGGTACCAGAAGAGACTAAGGAGACTCATCCGATGCTAGACCCCGCTTGTGTCAGTGCAGCCACAGGAGAGGTTGCACAAATCCAGAAATTCGTGGCAGCCGCCGATCGGAGAAGGGTTCTGCAATGGGGGCACTCGTCTAGATGGGCCGGGCACTTCGGGTACCAAAAGACACTCCGATTCATCACGAGACATTATCGATGGCCACAGATGAGGCGAGATATCCTCCAGTTTGTTATCTCGTGCCCGGTATGTGCCCGAACCAAGTCAGTAGGAGGACCCCCCGTGGGAGACCTACAACCACTGCCCGTACCGACCAGTCCCTGGTCGGAGATATCCATGGACTTTATCACTGATTTACCTCGTTCCCAGGGACATACCGTGATCTGGGTGGTGATAGATCGGTTCTCTAAAATGGCTCACTTTGTTCCGTTCACGAACCTTCCGTCGGCCGCCTCTCTAGCCCAAGCGTTCATTCACCACATTTTCCGACTACATGGATTACCCACTCGGATCATCAGTGACCGAGGACCCCAATTTACCTCCCGCTTCTGGAGAACTTTGTGCACGGCCTTGGGGGTAGAGAACCACTTTTCATCCGCGTACCATCCTCAAACCAACGGCATGGTGGAGAGGATTAACCAAACCTTGAAAGGGTTCTTACGAGCCTTCGTCAACCAACGACAAGATAACTGGGTTTCTCTACTTCCCTGGGCCGAGGTCGCCTATAACCACAGTGACCACTCATCCTCAGGGCAGTCCCCGTTCTTCCTGGTATATGGGCGACATCCTCGGCTTCCAGGGCCGTTCCCGGCGACTGCCATGAACCCGGCGGGGGATCAAGTCGTAGCCGACCTACAAGAGGTCTGGAAGATGGCTAGGGAACAATTACAGAAGACCGCGACCAAGGACAAGCTCTTTGCTGACCGCCATCGGCGGCCCGCCCCCGTGCTCCAACCAGGACAGAAGGTATGGTTAAGCACGAAACATCTGAGACTTCGAGGGTCTTCTCGAAGACTGGGACCTCGATATGCGGGACCATATGCAATCCAGGAACGAATTGGGCCAGTAACGTATCGATTGCGGTTACCCGGCACCCTACGAGTACATAACGCTTTCCATATCTCGCTATTGAAGAGGTTCCGGGAGTCCGGGTGGCACCCGCCTCCAGCCCAAGAAGAAGATCTCCAGGTGGCCCCGGACCCGGAGTACGAGGTAGGAGAAGTTCTCGACTCAAAGTGGCGGCGGGGAAGACTGTATTATTTGTTATCATGGAAATCTTTTGGCCCCGAAGATAATTCCTGGGAACCCGTGGCGAATGTGCATGCTCCAGACTTGGTCAAAGCCTTCCACGCCCGATATCCGTCCAAACCCGGGCCCCGGAGGAAGGGGTCTTCCGGGGAGGATACTGTCCCGTTCCGGGCCCTTACCTGGCGGTCCGCGGGCCGGAGCGGAAGGCTGGGTCGCCCGTGGGATGCGGGGCGACGGGGGAAGAGTGCCACGGGGATCGCCGCAGCCGCAAGTTGCCCCGAGGCCGGCGATCCAGAAGAACTAACGCCGGCCTCGGAGAAGGAGATCCGCCGGCCAAGATGGCGGCGTCGGCGTCCTCCTCGCTGCAGCGAGACCAGTGAGGAGGCTCCGCCCACTCGCACCGGATTGGCGCATCCGCGCAGGAGCTCCGCCCATCGGACGGGAGGACCAATCCGGCCCTCCGCTGCCGGCCGGGGCGGAGAGGATTGGTTCCAGCTGTTCTCCAGCCAGGACGAGCG
This sequence comes from Microcaecilia unicolor, assembly GCF_901765095.1. NCBI lineage: Eukaryota > Metazoa > Chordata > Amphibia > Gymnophiona > Siphonopidae > Microcaecilia > Microcaecilia unicolor. Next base: position 282,241,792 of record NC_044031.1, read on the forward strand.
GGGGATTTAAACGGAGACACGGGGGGGATCCAGTGCTTCCGTTTTGTTGTTTGAAGCCGTCCTGCTAGCCATTTCCAAGGCTGTGTTTGTTTCTCAAGACAGCTAGCCGTCCTGCTAGCTATTTCCAAGACTGTGTTTGTTTCTCAAGACAGCTAGCCGTCCTGCTAGCTATTTCCAAGACTGTGTTTGTTTCTCAAGACAGCTAGCCGTCCTGCTAGCTATTTCCAAGACTGTGTTTGTTTCTCAAGACAGCTAGCCGTCCTGCTAGCTATTTCCAAGACTGTGTTTGTTTCTCAAGACAGCTAGCCGTCCTGCTAGCTATTTCCAAGACTGTGTTTGTTTCTCAAGACAGCTAGCCGTCCTGCTAGCTATTTCCAAGACTGTGTTTGTTTCTCAAGACAGCTAGCCATCCTGCTAGCTATTTCCAAGACTGTGTTTGTTTCTCAAAACAGCTAGCCGTCCTGCTAGCTATTTCCAAGACTGTGTTTGTTTCTCAAGACAGCTAGCCGCCCTGCTAGCTATTTCCAAGACTGTGTTTGTTCCTGTCGGCAGCTAGCCGCCCTGCTAGCTATTTCCAGTGAGGGCGGGGGTTGTTATTCGTACCAGCCTCGCCGTCCTGCTAGCCACTTCCTCCGACTGGGCCCGTGCCCAGTGCTCAGTTAGCCGCCCGGCTCAGCTACGCTCACCCAGGACTCCGTACCCATATCCAGCCAGGCCAGCCACCACCCCGGGGTTCCAGCAGTCCTGCTAGCCGCCCGCAGCTGAGGGCTCAACCCTCGGTGAACGGCGGTCGCCGCGGGTGAAGATTGGGGTGCTTGGCTTCTTCCTGGGCCTAGGGGAGCTCGGGAAAACTCGAGAGCTCACCAACACCAGAGTGACATCAGAGCCGCGACAGAAGGGGCTCAAAGGGGGCTGACTGAAGAGCCTTAAGAACCACTTGAAGTCTCCAATGAAGACAAATATTGCGGAGAGGGGGACACAGATGAGTGACTCCCTTGAGGAATCACACTATACTAGGGTGAGCAGCCAATGAGGCATTCTGTATCTTGCCTCTATGATATGCCAACACTGCCACCTGAATCTTGAGCGAATTGAGAACCAAGCTTTTTTGGAATCCCTCCTGAAGGAAGGACAAAATCTGAGACAAGGAAGCAAGAAATAGAGAAACACCATTCTGTGCAGACTACAGAGTTACACGGGGACAGAAATCTAACCCATCCCCCACCTCAAGTAATCTCCTTCATCCCAGCCTCTGGCCCGCCCTGCCCTTGCCATGCTGTGGTCACCTTGACCTTCTTCCAAGCCAGATTCTATAAGCAGTAAAAATACCAGTAAAAGTAACATAAATTATTTTCTTCCGTACTCTGCTAAATACCAAATTAAGATACACATATCCATGAACAGCATGTCCCCCTCTCCTCTCCATCCCCTTCTTTCTCATATGCTCTATTTCCCCTTTTCCCTTCCCCACTCCTACGTCCCCTTTACCAATCTTTTTTCTCTCTTCCCTGCACCCGAACTCCCTCCACCCTTTTTAACAAAGAGGTCAGATAAAACAGGAGATATGTGGGCTGAAGCCAGTAAGCGGAGATTGCCGCCACACTGGTTCACACAAAACAATAGCAAACACTATTGAAAACAATAGCAAAAAGATTATTAGAAATAAGGGACTTTTTTTTTTTTTTTACAGTTATACCACACATTCTCCTAAGCAAATTCAGGTTCAATGTAGCTTATGTTTGAAAATGCAGTGAGAAAGAATAATAGAATTCAGTTATATCATGGAAGCAAGTAGATAGATATGTCTGAAACATTTAACAAAGTTGAGATTAGCATCTATACCCAACCGGGTAAGGAAAGTGCATTTTTATAATATACAACTGCAATCCACAAAACAAAAGGAGTAAGTTCCCACATGCCGTCTTTTTCTTTTGATGTAGGCACAGGAAAAAAAAAAGATTTTAAATGCTCCCAGGTTTCAACCTAATTCATGTTTAAATGTGGGATATAAATGTCATAAATAAGTAAATAAATAAATAGATTAATAGACAGAAACTTTGAATGTTGAGCACCTGATTCTCATAACATGATGTCTGTTTTAGTGGCCCTTTACCAGGAAGAAAAAAATCTCTGCACAAATGTAACAGTGCTAGGGTGTCCCTTTAACCAGCCCTTTCAAATGACACACTGATTATGATTTATAACAAATTACTACTTTAGATATGAAAAGTTATTCCGTTATTATACTGCCTCTGTGAACATCCATATGCACAAGCCAGCATGTTTGAAAATATAAGTGAGATTAAATAAAAATGCCATCAACAATAATGAACAACATGGATGCAGCAGCTCATAGCTTTGCTTGCTTTGAGTGTACAGTGATAACGGCTGTGCAAGGAAGAGGAAACAGATACTAACCTTGCTTTTTTACAGTTCCCTCCCTCCTTCCCACATGACTCCAGACCACTCCTCCAGCCCTGGGTGCCCTCCCGGCACATACCTCAAGCCACTCTGGTGGTCTAGTGGCTTCTTCAGGGCAGAAAAGATCCCCCACCTTTTCTGCCCACTGCCGCACCACTTCTTTAAAATGGCTGTCGAGACTTCCAGCGGAGGCCTCACAAGACTTCCGCAGAAGTCTTAGCAGCCATTTTTAAAAAGCAGTGACAACAAGAGGTTCAGCTGCAGCGGGCAGGAATGAGTGAGGATCTTTCCTGCCCCAAAGAATCCACTAGACACCAGAGTGGCTTGAGGTATGTGCAGGGAGGGCACCCTGCAGCTCAGGGGAGGGGAGAGGAGGCAAAGATCGGATCACCATGCATTCCTGCGAGGACCCCACAAGACCTCAATCACGCCCTCTCAAGAGCCAGGCCATAAGACCAAAGTGGGAAGGATTCTCCATAAGTAATGGACCTTGGTGCAATAAGCCTGTCTGTGCAGGAAAAGTAAATAGAGGAGAGATTTGAAAACGGATGAGGTCCACATACCAAGGATGTCTTGGCCAGTCCAGAGCTACGAGAATGACCTTCCAGGGATAACGCGCAATCCTATACAACATCCTTCCCACAAGAGGCCATGGAGGAAACACGTAAATGAGGCCATCCGACGGCCAAGGGTGTACCAGTGCATCCATTCCTAGGGAGTATTTCTCCTTGAAGCGGCTGTAGAATTTGTGTACTTGCATACTGAGTCTGGATGCCATGAGCTCCAGAACTAGAAGGCCCCACTGTGTGGAAATGAGGAGAAATGCAATCTTTGGCAGTTGCCATTCCCCCAGGTCCAGAGACACTCTGCTGATGAAATCCACTTGCGAGTTCAGTGAACCCATTATGCGAGATGCTGAGATCACTGGAATGTTCAATTCTTCCCACTGAAAAAGAACATGTGCCTCCTGGTTTAGAGATGCACTCTTTGTTCCTCCTTGTCTGTTGATGTAAGACATGGCTGCGACATTGTCAGAGAGCAGGCGCACCGGCCTCCCGCAAAGAAGAGGTGCAAAGACAAGTAGAGCTTTCCGGACAGCTCAAAGTTTCAATCTGTTTATGGACCAGGAAGCCTCCACTCTTGACCAGCAGCCCTGTGCAGAGTGGTGGAGATAATGGGTTCCCCATCCAAAGAGGCTGGTATTGGAGGTGAGAACACACCAACTGGGAGTGTGTAAGGGTGAAGGGAGAAACCACCAGGTCAGATCATCTGGCTTGAGGTGTCCACAGCACCAGCTGGTCTAAGTCCCTGAAACCAGAGACCAACAGGTCAACAGGGAAGACTGTAGGGGCCGCATGTGGAACTTTGCATAAGGCAGAACATCCAAAGTTGCCACCATAGAAGAGAGAACCTGAGCATAATCCCAAGCCCACGGGTTAGGGAAGAGAGAGAGAAGCCTGAGAATTTGCTGTTTGAACTTGAGCTGACAATGCTAAGGCCGGAAAACCTTCCTCGGCTGGGTACTGAAGCACACTCCCAGAAATTCCAAAGTCTGGGTGGGAGTAAGATGACTCTTGCTGTAATTCACCACCCAACCCCCAGCCTGTGTATTTCAAAGGTTCTCTTGATAAGAAGGTGCCCAAATTAGTCAATCATCCAGGTAAGATGTACCTGGATCCCCTGCCGGTGAAGAAAGGCTGCCACCACCACCACCATAATTTTTGAAAATGTGCGAGGTGCAGTGGCAAGGCCAAAAGACATGGCCTTGAATTCAAAATGATCACCCAGGATTGCAAACCGGAGAAATTTCTTGTGAGGCCACATTGAGATATGAAAACAAGCCTCCTTGAGGTCCAATGAGGTGAGAATATTGCCTGGCTGGACCAAGGCTATGACAGAAATCTGAGAGACTTGTTCACCCCTCTAAATCAGACGGCAGAAGGGGATATAATTTGGACATACTGCGATCCATCCGGAGGTTAGTATCAGGGGTTTCCCACTGAGCTGTAATAAGCTCCTAAATTCTTTCACAACAAGGTTCAAAAGATAAACTTTGCTTTCTCTACCTCACCACCTCTCCCTCCACTAGTCCGTTCCCCTCTCTCTCCTTCCCTTCATTCCCTTTCCTCCTTTCCTGAAGTTACTATTGAGGAAACTACACTTTTCCTTTCTTCCTCAAAATGTACCACCTGTTCCTCTGATCCCATTCCCACCCACCTTCTTAATGCCATCTCTCCTGCTCTTATTCCTTTTAACTGTCACATTCTCAACCTCTCACTTTCCAGTGCGACCGTCCCTGCTGCCTTTAAACACGCTGTGGTCACAGTTCTCCTTAAGAAGCCTTCACTCGACCCTACTTGTCCCTCTAATTACCGACCCATCTCCCTCCTTCCTTTTCTCTCCAAATTACTTGAGCGTGCTTGTTCACCGCCGCTGCCTTGATTTTCTCTCCTCACATGCTATTCTTGACCCACTACAATCCGGTTTTTGCCCTCTCCACTCAACCGAAACTGCGCTTACTAAAGTCTCCAATGACCTATTACTGGCTAAATCCAGAGGTCAATATTCCATCCTCATTCTTCTTGATCTTTCCGCTGCTTTTGACACTGTCGATCACAGCATACTTCTCGATACCCTGACCTCACTTGGATTCCAGGGCTCTGTCCTTTCCTGGTTCTCTTCCTGCCTCTCCCTCCGCACCTTTAGTGTTCACTCTGGTGGATCCTCTTCTACTTCTATCCCTCTGCCTGTCGGCGTACCTCAGGGTTCTGTTCTTGGTCCCCTCCTCTTTTCTATCTATACTTCTTCCCTTGGTTCATTAATCTCATCCCATGGCTTTTCCTACCATCTCTATGCTGATGACTCCCAAATCTACCTTTCTACCCCTGATATCTCACCTTGCATCCAAACCAAAGTTTCAGCATGCTTGTCTGACATTGCTGTCTGGATGTCTCAACGCCACCTGAAATTAAATATGACCAAAACCGAGCTTCTCATTTTCCCCCCCCCAAACCCACCTCCCCGTTCCCCCCGTTTTCTATTTCTGTTGATGGCTCTCTCATTCTCCCTGTCTCCTCAGCTCGAAACCTTGGGGTCATCTTTGACTCTTCTCTCTCCTTCTCTGCTCATATCCAGCAGATTGCCAAGACCTGTCGTTTCTTTCTTTACAACATCCGTAAAATCCGGCCCTTTCTTTCCGAGCACTCTACCAGAACCCTCATCCACACCCTTGTCACCGCTCGTTTAGACTACTGCAATCTGCTTCTTGCTGGCCTCCCACTTAGTCACCTCTCCCCCCTCCAGTCAGTTCAAAACTCTGCTGCCCGTCTCGTCTTCCGCCAGGGTCGCTTTACTCATACTACCCCTCTCCTCAAGACCCTTCACTGGCTCCCTATCCGTTTTCGCATCCTGTTCAAACTTCTTCTACTAACCTATAAATGTACTCACTCTGCTGCTCCCCAGTATCTCTCCACACTCGTCCTTCCCTATACCCCTTCCCGTGCACTCCGCTCCATGGATAAATCCTTCTTATCTGTTCCCTTCTCCACTACTGCCAACTCCAGACTTCGCGCCTTCTGTCTCGCTGCACCCTACACCTGGAATAAACTTCCTGAGCCCCTACGTCTTGCCCCATCCTTGGCCACCTTTAAATCTAGACTGAAAGCCCACCTCTTTAACATTGCTTTTGACTCGTAACCACTCGCCTCCACCTACCCTCATCTCTTCCTTCCCGTTCACATTAATTGATTTGATTTGCCTACTTTATTTATTTTTTGTCTATTAGATTGTAAGCTCTTTTAGCAGGGACTGTCTTTCTTCTATGTTTGTGCAGCGCTGCGTACGCCTTGTAGCGCTATAGAAATGCTAAATAGTAGTAGTAGTAGTAGTAGTAGTTGCATAGCCTCGTGAATATGGAAAGATGGTAAAATTATTTCTTACCTGATAATTTTCTTTCCATTAGTCCCAACAGATCAATCCAGAGACTTGTGGGTTATGTCCCTCTGCCAGCAGGTGGAGATAGAGAGAACGTCAGAGGTGTACTATATGTGATCTGTGGGACGCTATGGAAACAGGAGGTCTTTTAGTATCTGACATAACAGATGGAGGGTGAGGACTGAGAAGCTGGGGAAGAAATGGTTAAAGCCTCCATAGATTTTGTGATCAACAGAGGCAACTCCGCTATCAAAAACAACCTAGCTACAGTAGAATCATCACCCCCGTCTGCCTCTGAAATGTCCAAGTCAGGGCTATCAGCAGAATTAGGACAGTCGGAATACACAGATAAAACCTCCTCTTAGTCCTGAGGAGGAACATTCTCAAAATTCCACAAAACTGAAAGTTTTCGTTTCTTAGAAAGCTGTTCCTCAAAAGCAACATGAAGGAAAGAAGGAGAGGCAGCTTGAGCCAGCTTTAATAAAAAGGCCTGCTGTAATAAAAGAACAAATTCAGGTGAAAACGGCAGGGCAGAGACTTCTACCCCGCAAAACAAACATCCAGGACATAGTAGCAGGTGAGGAACCCACTGACAAAATGGCCACCAAAGCCTTGCGGAGTGCAGGAGCCACTGGTGCTGAGCCCACCAAAACCATCGGTGTGGGGCTGGATTGAACTCCCGGAGACGGGGAACCAAAGTAGGCAAAAGCAGCATGTCCACAGAAGTAAAGCAAAGCACGCAGGAACTGGTAGCCAAGAGCTTACCCCTGCAGCGCGGACAAGAATTAATAGGTTCAGACATAGAGAATAATAAACATACTCACAGAAAACAACCAGTCTTGTGGCTTCCAAGGCACTGAAGCCCCACAATCTTCCAACAGCACAAACGCTCTCAAAAAGAACCACAGTGGCTGCTTTGGTTTTGTTTTTTTTGTTTTTTTAAGAGTCAGGAGAAAAAGAGAAGGGAAGACTGAGATAAAGAGGTAGAAAGTAGCAATGGGGAAGCAGGAAAGGACCTAGACCACTAGGTTTACACCTGAGGCACAGGATATTCTCAACCCCAAACACAACTGAACCTGCACTCAGGACACAAGGCCACACAGAAGTCACCACAGCACACAGGAGCTGCTGGAGATAGAGAATACTGGCTTAGTCATTAAGCACAGGTGCTTATATGTTTCAACATTTTATTGAAAAATCATCTTGGTATACAAAATCAATCAACTCAATACACAATGAAGTGGCCTATAACAACCCCGCAGCCAGATGAGCTGATTCTTACTGTCTATAGTTTTTCTTAATTTTCACCCCCCCCCCCCCCCCGTCTTATTCTTTCCCCTCCCCTCATTTCCAGGGTTGTATTACCACAGTGACAATGAGTGTGTCTGGGTTTACATTTGTTCATTTACATATAATGCTTTATTCTCTATGCATTCCCAGCCCTTGTATTCTAAGTACAACAATAAACTAAATAACAACTTCTTGTCTGAGAGGGAGCCCTTGTTGCACAGGAGCTTATAAAGGCACAACTCATTAGAGTTCTCTATCTCCACCTGCTGACGGACTGTCACAACCCATTTGTCTGGACTGATCCTTTGGACATAATGGAAGGGTTCTTTTAACACGAGTATTTTTCCAATTAGCAGCAAGTATGCACAGTAAAAGTATCCATGCACTTTGCAATTACAAAGACAACTCAAAATTGTCTCCTAAAGCTACCAGAAAATCAATTTTTCAGTCAGACTCGTTGTCAGTATCTTTTTCTAACAGTTAGTCAGTCATTCATTCTTTTATTTTGCTCAGGTCACAGAACATTTTAATGGTAAAATTATGTATAATCATACCTGATAATTTTCTTTCCATTAATCATAGCTGATCAATCCATAGACTGGTGGGTTGTGTCCATCTACCAGCAGGTGGAGATAGAGAGCAAACTTTTGCCTCCCTATATGTGGTCATGTGCTGCCGGAAACTCCTCAGTATGTCGATATCAAAGCTCCATCCGCAGGACTCAGCACTTAGAGAATTACACCCACGAAGGGACACTCTGCCCAGCTCACCACCGCCGAAACGGGGGAGGGGAATTAACCCAGCTCATCCCCACACAAGTGGGGGAGGGGAATCCGTCCAGCTCATCCCCGCGGAGCGGGGGAGGGACACCACACCCGCCGATGCGGGGGGATCTGGCTTATCCTGCAACCGCAACCGCGGGAGGAGCTGACTGACCCTAACACCGCCGAAGCGGGAGGGGTACAAAGCTGCCCTACAGCCGCACGAAGCGGGAGGGAGTGCCGGCAGAATTTATGTCTCAATCCAGCCCCGTAAAACGGAGGGGAGAGGAATGCAGCAGCTCACTGTAACACAAACTCGTCTCAACTCTTGAAGAATCCAAGTGAAAGAACTTGAACACGAAGTCTTTCTGAAATAACTGAAGACTAAACTTGACCCTGAAATGCAACCAGAATAAAAACAGAACAGATATCTGGGAGGGGCTATGGATTGATCAGCTATGATTAATGGAAAGAAAATTATCAGGTATGATTATACATAATTTTACCTTCCATATCATCAAGCTGATCAATCCATAGACTGGTGGGATGTACCGAAGCAGTACTCACCCAGGGCGGGACATTGAAATCCCTGACCTCAACACTGAAGCTCCAAACCGGGCCTCCGCCCGTGCAGCCACAGTCAAACGGTAATGCTTGGAGAATGTATGAGCCGAAGCCCAAGTTGCCGCCTTGCATATCTCTTCCAAGGAGACGGATCCGGCCTCTGCCATCGAGGCCGCCTGAGCTCTCGTGGAGTGAGCCTTCAGCTGGATAGGCGGCACCTTCCCCGCGGCCACATAAGCCGCTGCAATGGCTTCCTTGACCCATCTTGCCACTGTAGGCTTAGCAGCCTGCAGACCCTTACGAGGACCTGCAAACAGGACAAACAGATGATCCGATTTCCGGAAATCATTGGTCACTTCCAAGTATCTGAAGATGACTCGTCTCACATCCAGATATTTAAGAGCAGAGTACTCCTCTGGGTAGTCCTCCCTACGAAAGGAAGGGAGACAGAGCTGCTGATTCACATGGAAGCGAGAAACAATCTTGGGCAGGAAGGAAGGCACTGTGCGAATAGTCACTCCTGCCTCAGTGAACTGCAGAAAAGGCTCTCGACATGAGAGCGCCTGGAGCTCGGAAACTCTTCTGGCTGAAGTGATAGCCACCAAAAAGACTGCTTTCAACGTCAGGTCTTTCAGAGATGCCCTCGACAAGGGTTCAAAAGGCGGCTTCTGCAATGCTCTTAGCACCAGGTTGAGATTCCACGCAGGCACCACTGAGTGCAGAGGAGGGCGCAGGTGATTAACTCCCTTGAGAAAGCGCACCACATCTGGCTGCGAAGCCAGGGAAGCACCCTTCAGGCGGCCCCTGAAGCAAGCCAGAGCCGCTACCTGGACTTTAAGGGAACTGAGCGACAGGCCTTTCTCCAGGCCTTCTTGCAGGAACGCCAACACTGAAGAAATTGGAGCAGTGAAGGGAGAAAGTGAGCTCTCTTCACACCATGCTGCAAAGATACGCCAAACCCTGGCGTAAGCAGTAGAAGTAGAGCGTTTCCTCGCTCTCAGCATAGTGGCGATGACCTTGTCTGAGAAGCCCTTCTTCCTCAGACGCTGCCGCTCAATAGCCAGGCCGTAAGACCAAAGGGAGAGGGATCCTCCATCACCACGGGACCCTGATGTAACCGGCCCTGCTCCACTGACAGCCGCAGAGGATCGTCGACTGAGAGCCTGATCAAGTCCGCATACCAGGGACGTCTGGGCCAATCCGGACCCACCAGGATTACCCTGCCGGGATGCTTTGCCACCCGGTCTAGCACCCTGCCCAACATGGGCCAGGGCGGGAACACATAGAGGAGCTCTTGTGTCGGCCACTGTTGGAGAAGAGCATCTACTCCCAGGGATCGAGGGTCCCGTCCTCTGCTGAAAAAGCGCGGCACTTGGCAATTGGCCGATGACGCCATCAGATCTAGGCTCGGCTGGCCCCAGCGCTTCGTGATGTCCAAGAACGCCTGAGCAGATAGTTGCCACTCTCCGGGCTCCAAGGTATGGCGACTGAGAAAGTCCGCCTTGACATTCATGACTCCGGCAATGTGGGCCGCTGAAAGCTGCTCCAGGTTCGCTTCCGCCCACTGGCAAAGACTCATAGCCTCCTTGGCTAGAGGGGCGCTCTTGGTACCTCCCTGGCGGTTGATATAGGCCACAGCCGTGGCATTGTCCGACAGGACCCGTACAGGCTACAACACCAGTACCGGGATGAACTCCAATAACACCAACCGAATGGCTCTGAGTTCCAGGAGGTTGATAGACCACTTGCCTCTGCAGGAGACTAGAGCCCCTGCGCTGTCCTTCCCAAGCAGTGGGCTCCCCAGCCCATCAAAGAGGCGTCTGTCGTGACGACAATCCACTCCGGGGTCACCAGAGGCAATCCTGCAGACAACTTGTCTGTCTGTGTCCACCAGCTCAGCGCCTTGCGCACTGCTGGGTCCACGGGAAGGCGCACAGCATAATCCTCCGACATCGGAGTCCAGCGCAGCAGCAGAGATAGCTGTAGTGGTCTCATATGAGCCCTGGCCCAGGGCACTACTTCCATCGTGGCCGTCATAGAGCCCAACAGCTGCACGTAGTCCCAAGCCCGAATAGGAGAGGCTACTAGGAACTAGTCCACCTGAGCCTGAAGCTTGACAATCCGATTGTCTGGCAGGAACACTCTGCCCACTTGGGTGTCGAATCGAACTCCCAGATACTCCAGGGACTGAGTCGGGCGCAGCTGGCTCTTCTTCCAGTTGATGATCCATCCCAGGGAGCTCACAAGAGCAACTACCCGGTCCATAGCTTTGCCGCACTCTGCATAAGAGGGGGCTCGGATCAACCAGTCGTCCAGATAAGGATGGACTTGTACTCCTTCCTTTAGCAGGAAGGCCGCTATGACCCCCATTACTTTGGAAAAGGTCCGCGGAGCAGTAGCCAACCCGAAAGGGAGGGCTCTGAACTGGAAGTGTCGTCTCAGGACTGTAAAACGCAGAAAGCGTTGGAGAGGAGGCCAGATGGGAATATGCAGGTACGCTTCCTTGATGTCCAAGGAAGCCAAGAACTCTCCTGCCTTCACTGCCGCTATAACAGAGCGGAGAGTCTCCATGCGAAAGTGCCTCACTTTCCAGGCCCGATTGACCCCTTTGAGGTCGAGGATAGGCCGGACAGAACCTCCTTTCTTTGGAACCACAAAGTAAATGGAGTAACGTCCCTTGCCAATCTGATTTTTTGGCACCGGAACGACCGCACCCAGGCGGATCAGGTTGTCCAAGGTCTGCTGCACTGCCACAGCTTGACCGGAGACTTGCAGGGAGAGAGTACAAACCCGTCTCTTAAGGGTTGGCAGAACTCTAGCTTGTAGCCGTCTCTGATGACTTCCAGCACCCACGCGTCTGAAGTTATAGTGGTCCACTCGCCCAGAAACGAGGACAGCCGTCCTCCAATCTGCACTGGGGCGTGGACCAAGGCCCCGTCATTGGGTACGAGACCCTGGGGGAGGACCGGAGGGAGCACCTCCGGGACGGCGGTCTCTGCGAAAGGAATGCTGCTTGGGGGAGAAATTCCTCTTGAAGGAAGAGGGGGCAGAGGAACCCGACTTGCCCGGGCGGTACCGACGGGCTTCCAGCAACCGTCCTCTGGAGGTACCGGGACGAGTACTAGCCCGAGCCCTGACCTCTGGTAATTTCTTGCCCTTAGACGTGCCGAGATCGGTCACGATTTTGTCCAGCTCGACCCCAAAGAGCAGCTTGCCTTTAAAAGGCAATCTAGCCAGGCGGGATTTAGAGGCGTGGTCAGCAGACCAATGTTTCAGCCAAAGCCACCGCCGCGCAGAGACTGTCTGAGCCATGCCTTTAGCTGAGGCTCTCAAGACATCATACAGCAAGTCTGCCAAATAGGCTAAGCCCGATTCCAGGGCCGGCCAATCAGCCCTCAAGGAAAGATCCGAGGGGAAAGCCCGCTGCACCATAGTCAGGCACGCCCTGGCCACATAGGAGCCGCAAACTGAGGCCTGCAAACTTAAAGCAGCTGCCTCAAAGGACGACCTTAAGGCCGCCTCCAATCTTCTGTCTTGGGCGTCCTTTAGGGCCGTGCCACCTTCCACCGGCAACGCCGTTTTCTTAGTCACCGCAGTGATTAAAGAATCCACGGTAGGCCACAGATAGGCCTCACGTTCACTCACAGCCAAAGGATAGAGGCGGGACATAGCCCTAGCCACTTTAAGGCTCGTTTCCGGGACATCCCATTGAGCCGCAATTAAGGTGTGCATGGCATCATGCACGTGGAAGGATCTAGGCGGGCGCTTCGTCCCCAGCATAATGGCAGAGCCAACAGGGGCTGAGGGAGAGACGTCCTCCGGAGAGGAAATCTTCAAAGTGTCCATGGCCTGTAAAAACAGGTTGGGCAAATCCTCTGGGCTAAAAAGCCGCGCTGCAGAGGGGTCATCCGCTCCATCCGAGCGGGGATCTATCTCCTCCAAGGAATCCGCAAAGGACCGTTGGGAGACCTCAGACACGCTGCCCTCATCTACATCGGAGGAGGCAAAGTCCTCCAAGGCCTGGAAATCAACCCGAGGGCGTTTACCTCTGGGAACCTCAACCTCTTTATCAGAAGAGGGAGCAGGGGCAGCGTTTGCATGAGGAAAGCCTGATGCAGCAGCAAAACAACTCGGGGGAGAAACCCCCCAGACTGTGCACTTCCGCAGCCTGGGCAACAGCCCTAGACGCACTCTCAACCGGCGCTCGCAATAGCGGGGGAGAGACATGCTGCGCATCCAAAATGGCGTCCGGCGCGAAACTCCGCGAAGGAGCTGCGCGGGAAGAACGGCGCTTAACTTTAGCCGCTTGTGCCGTCGCCCAAATTAAGGGCGTTCATGGCATTAATGTCTCCAACCTCAAGGGCGGCCCACGAAGAAGCCGTCCGAGCCGCGTGGCCGGCCAAGATGGCGGAGGCGAGGAGCGGGGGATGGGCGTTTATGGTGGGAAAAAACCGCCACGCCGGAGGAACGACCGGGACATTCATCGGTCACTAAACTGTCACCCATCAAGGGCGAATCAGGTTGTAAAACCCCCCGCATCCCCTCTAGAAGCGCTCCAGCGATCCGGGGAGCGACCCTTTGCGCCCTCGCCCTCCGACGCCATATGCCACGAGGAGAAGAATCGGGGAACCCCCTGCCCGCTATAAAAAGGTAAAATTACCTGCTTGCCGCTCCGAGCTGTAACGAACTGGTGTCCCAGTGAGTAGCTGCAATGAACGTTTAAAGAAACGTCGAATTAAACGCCTTTAAAGACGTTTAAAATTTTTTTTTTTTTTTTTTAAACGGAGCCAGCGGGAGGGGGGAGAAAAGGAGGGACCTGGCACCACCAGGTTTGCACTTGCTCAAAAGAGCCCTCAACCCCAGGCCTCAACAAAACCTAAGGATTAGGCTTGGAGGCCTAGCCAGAGCTGCTGCTGTGTGTGACCACCACCTGCTGAGATAGAGAACATACTGGGGAGTTTCCGGCAGCACATGACCACATATAGGGAGGCAAAAGTTTGCTCTCTATCTCCACCTGCTGGTAGATGGACACAACCCACCAGTCTATGGATTGATCAGCTTGATGATATGGAAGTTCTATTTTCCTATTAAAAAGCATAAAATATGTAATGCTTTATTTATTTCACAAACATGTATAGCCCTTCAATCCAGAAAACAATTACTCCTCTTGCTAGATTTCTGAACATCAATATTCTTTGCACATACCATTTATGAATGGTGGAAGATTATGATTGTTTACTGTACCCCCCCCCCCCCCCCCCCCACTGTATGCTGAAAGTAGAGGGTTATAAGTCTTTGAATTAAATTAAAACTAATTAGTGGCCCAACAAATGATTACACAGAGACATTCTCATAAAGTGTAACAGGAAACAGAAGCTCAATATCAATCTTCATGAAAAAAAAACAAAACTAGAACAAACACACTCAGAATCTAATATCATATATCTGAAAACAGTGCTGCTATTTAATCTGTATACAATTGTTTCTTAGCCTATTATATTTTCACAGCTTCATTCCCACTGTGCTTTAACTTTCTTTGTGTTCCTGAAGTATTAAACTAGAAGGCACTATCTACATTCATATTTCTATTAATTTCTTACAAAGGCATGAGGAGAGTCATCACACTTTATATTCAAGGTAAAAGTTTTTGAATCTGAGAATGGCTATAAATATATTTCTAGTTTTCTTTAAGAAGGAAAACATGGATGGAGACAAGAGTTAAGGGAACGGTTTGCTCAAGTGAAAGGAGCTCTAAGACAAACAGAGGGGTACAGCAATGGCGTAGGGGACTTGGGTATTCTGCTTTCTCCTGGTAAACCCCTTCCATGTGAAATTCCTTACTTGCTTCTATCTGGTTAGACTACTCCTATCCTAAATTCAAGACTCTCCTGAAGATTTCTTCTGTTTGAAAAAGCCTTTTCTACCCATCTTGGTCAAGGGGAGCCGCCCCCCCCCCCCCACCCCCCGAGTCCACTAGCTTCCAGCTCTGACCTCTCCCTTCCTTGTTCCCCTTTCCTCAGCCTCCTTCTGCTATTTTTATAATTATTGGCGTTCCTTTCTTAATTATTTTTAATAGTTTTATACATTGCTTTGTTATCTTTGTGCTGAAAGGCAAGTCAGTCCCAATAAATCAAATCAAATTTTGGCAGAATTGTCACTGTGAATATTTGATATTGAAATAAGTATTGATGTACTTGAGCAAATATGTTGGAAATAAAGATTCACAATAGATTATTTTTTTTTAAAAGGAAAGCATGATGGTTAATAAAATTCTAGTACCCTGGTGCACTAACTTCCACTGTCCTAATTCCCTGTTCTGTGCAGCAGGGTCTCTTTCATTACCTCCAACAAAGTGATAGCACCAGTAAAGTCCCTTTGCACCAACAGCTCTTCTAGTTTTGGTATCTTCTTGCCTTTTTTCTTGCGTTTATCACTCTGCTGCTGGTCACCACCCACAGCAGGCTTTGCTCTTGAAAGCATCTGTACAGAGAAAACAAAAAAGAATATGAACAGGATTCCATCCTAGCTGCTCCCCAGAAAGACTGTGAATCTACTTCTCTCTGTGCAGTTATACCTGAATGTACACTGCTTCGATACTGCAGGTGGTATATAAGAAATAAGAAAAAAAAAGAAGAGAGAAAATATCCGACACAAAAATTTAGCTGTAGAGCGACACAGAACATCTGGACATCATGGTCTGAGCAGACAGTTGTGAATCTCAGGACCCTTTTTAATTTCACTTTGTGTAACTTTGAGCAAGCTACTTAAGATCACTGTGCTCAAATAAATTTAGCACCTACAAAAAAGGGGTCATTATATTCATATGGATTATCCTGAACACCGTATTACTTATTAGGGGATCAAATCACCCCATTTAGGGCTAGCAAATAGACCATGGAGAAGAGTTATTAAGAAGAATATGAAAACCTATGCTGATGCTAAGGAGGCCAAAACTTAACAATAAGGAAAGCATGAAGCACTTGGGATCCACCAAGCTCTCATTTGAGAACAATGCCCTGAAAAGCGAGAGGGATGGAGGAGGCACCCTCCTAGGGTGAGTTGAGCAATACTATTTCAACTGAAACTTATGGGGGTACCCAATTCTAAGCTATATTTTAAATCAGCACAATTGCGAATTGTGGCAGGTTGGCTGCAGGACAGTTTAAAGAAATGGACTTGTTGGGAACAAGCATGGGTGGGCTCCACTCCCTTATGGGCGGTTCTCTGGCTCCCACAGAAAGATCTCCTGTAAATAATTCGGGTGACTCCACTAGGAGTTAATTATCCCCTACATATTTGGTGTCGAACATGTGAGAAGCTTTTTCTGGAGAGGAGGTATCACTAACAGCTGTGCAATTTGCTCCTTCCTTTGGTCTAGGGCTTAGAGACCCAGGCCAAGATGCACTAAAAAAATCGTTAAAGCCCTTCCCTTACCGATTCCTTAGTGAATCGGTAAGGGACGGGCATGCATCAAGGAAATTGCATGCAAATGAGTTGGTCGCTGCTAGCTCATTTGCATGGGATTTCCTTCCAAGCCAGTCGGCCAGCTGAGCATGCACAGAGCAGCCAAGCGTTATGCTGGCAGCTCTGCGCATGCCAAGGACGTCCTTTATGGACATCCTTCCTTCACAACAAGAAGTGCCGCTTGGACGTCCTTTATGGACGTCCTTCCTTCACAACAAGAAGTGCCAAGCGGATCGCTTCACTGTGGTTTCTGCCAAGCATGGCTGCCGCAAAGAGAGTGTCAGCAAAGCTTCCCGGAGAAGCCAAGCTCCCTCCTCCCTCCTCACCCAGCTGCTCCCTACCTTCCGTGTGGCAGCTAGAAGCAGTGAGCCACATACGTTTAATCTGACTTCTCTAAACTGACTGCAATTTCGAGGAGATGCACCCCGTTTAAAGCATGTAGCCCTTCCCTTGGAGAAAGCCGCAAACGTCCAAGTGCTCGTCAGGGACGTCCTTTTTTGTTTTAGTGAAGGGCGTCCATGTTTGGCACTTTTTAGAAGGACGTCCCTGACGAGCAGGACGGGCTTTTCTTCAAACTCAAGGGTGCTTGGTTATGCCTCTCCTCCAGGTCTCTCTCAGCCAATCACAGCGCGTTTAGCTGTCACTGGTGTCAGCTAAACGCGCTGTGATTGGCTGAGAGGCCGTGGGGGGGGGGGGGGGGCTCACAATCGTCCAGTAGCAAAACATCCAGCGAAGGTAGAGGAAGTAAGAAGGACATTTACCAAAACCACTTCCCAGGTTCTGGCACTGATCCACATTCTGCGAGGTCAGAATCTGGTTCTGATCTTCCTCCCTCCATATACGAGCCCCATCCTCTCCTCTCCCCACCCCCTCCTTTTCAGCCTTTGCCTTAACACAAGGGGAGCCTGGAGGCAATGGGGTAGCAGTGCTCTGCTTATACTGACCAGGCAAGAGGTGCTAGAACAACATCAACCTCATTATCAACCCTTTGCCAGGGGGGGTCACAGAGGCAGAAATCGCATTATTAATACTTTTCCAAGCAGGATCTCAGCATTAGCAAAAGTTGGAGACGCACAAGTGACTCACCCGAGTTGGAACCCAAGAGGAAATGAATTGCACGACAGCCAAGTATTATTGAGACTACTGCAAATGTCCAAGTGCTCATCAGGGACATCCTTTTATGGTTTTGTGAGTGAAGGACGTCCATGTTAGGCACTTTAGAAGGACGTCCCTGACGAGAACTTGGACATTTTTTTTTCAGATTGTCGTCTGTTTTTGGAGCTTGTTGTTCAGCTCTGCAAAAATTTTTTTTCCTTCCGATTCCCTCACAGCAGCCCCAACGAGAGGTGCAGACCTCCAGTTAGGTTTTCCACAGTAAGGAGATTACAATACGAATTTTACTCATTATAATACTAATTTGCTCATCTGCATTCTGTTTTCGTTAGCTGCTACCGTGACAGGACAATGCCCTTTTGTGCATGTCCTGGTTTATTACTTGCACGTTAAACTGGCTAGAACCAGTTTAAAACCCACCTTGCTAGCACGTTAATTTTAGTGCATCTGACCCCCAGTTTATAAACGATGGGCTTGCAATGGCTTGCGTACCCTTGAACAGATTTGGGAGGAGGGCGAATTTGTTTGGGTTTTTTTTTACAGACCTTCAGGATGAATATGGGGCAGTCCCAAGAGAGATATTCCAGTATTGGCAGATTTATATCCAAGGTAAAGCTCTGGGAGAGCTAAGCCTCAAAGAAACATTATTAGAGCAGGCACTGAGGGGAGGGAGGCAAGGGTATTATTACTCATTTATGTTTAGGTTTATTGCTTTATACTACTCCCCTACAGGAGTATGTTTCCAAATGGGAACAGGACCTGGGTGAGTCTTTTTTTTTTTTTTGTTACATTTGTACCCCGCGCATTCCCACTCATGGCAGGCTCAATGCGGCTTACATGGGGCAATGGAGGATTAAGTGACTTGCCCAGAGTCACAAGGAGCTGCCTGTGCCTGAAGAGGGAATCGAACTCAGTTCCTCAGTTACCCAGGACCAGTCCACCACCCCAACCACTAGGCCACTCCTCCACTCCTCATGGAGAAATGGGAAAAGAATTTTCAATACTTGTTCAAGGTTTCTATTGCTAGCAATTTGGTTGAGAATGGTTTTGATATTTTACCAATGGTATTATACCCCAGTAAAGCTTAAGATGTTCCCCTCAGCTTTGATGACCTGTTGGAGGAATTGCAGGGATTGAGGCAACTTTTTTCATATCTGATGGACCTGCCATTTGGTTCAACCTTATTGGACTTCAGTATACTTTTCAAAGTGTCCAAAACAGAATAAGCCTTATCCAAGAACAGCAGAATGTAGCTTGCTTCATCTGAAACCTTTGGAAATCAAGGTTGAGCACCATAAGCTGGTAACATAGCTCTTTTCAGCTAGTAAATTGGCTTTAGCAGACGCGTGGAAGCAGTCTAGTTTGACTTCCATATCCCGGATCCTACAGAAATTGAACTATAATTTTTCAAATGTCTAAGTTGATAGCGTTGAGGCACAGATACTTGGTTAACTTCTATGGGGTTTGGCAGCCTTATGAAACCTGGAGAGCTGCACATCATCTGGCATGTTCATAAGGAGATTTTTTTTATGCAGCAACCTTGCTATCCAGGTTTATTTTTCTGATACCACTGCTGTCCTGGGAAGGGAAAATTAGGTTCTTACATTGGTAATTTTATTTCCTTTAGTCACAGCAGATGAATCCATTACGAATGGGTTGAGTCCACCTACCAGCAGGGGGAGATAGAGAACACTGAAAACCATAGTGCCTCTAGGACGGCTAGCTCCATCTGCCTCTCAGTATTTTGAAGCTTCCAAAGCAGTGTTAAACCGCAAAGTAGCATAACATCAACTTTCCTCACAGCGAACGAACGCCCCAGAACAGGAGCAATAACACAAAGGAGGGACGAACTCAACCTCCTGTAGTAGAACAGAACTCCTGAAGACTGTTTTCCAACTTCTCCCAATGAGGGAACATGTCTGCAGGAAAAACTGAACACAAAACAGAGTCAATCAGGGAGGGATCATGGATTCATCTGCTGTGACTAAAGGAAAGAAAATTACCAAGGTAAGAACCTAATTTTCCCTTCCTTGTCATCAGAAGCAGATGAATCCATTACGAATGGGATGTATCAAAGCAGTCCCTAGATAGGGTGGGAACAAGCCACACCACGCACAAGCACTTGTCCTCCAAAAAGCACGTACCACATCCAGCCTGTAATGACGGACAAAAGAGAGCTTAGAAGCCCAAGTAGCTGCACTACATATCTCTTGAAGAGAGAGTGCTCCCATTTCAGCCCAAGAGGAAGAAATCGCTCTTGTGGAATGTGTCTTAATGGCGTCAGGCGGAGGCCGGCCAGATAGCAGATATGCAGAAAAAATGTCTTCCTTAAGCCAACGGGCTATAGTGGCTTTAGACGCTGGAGACCCTCTGCGAGGACCTGACAACAATACAAAAAGGTGATCAGAGGTCCTGAAAGCATTAGACATCTGCAGATACTGCAACAGAGCCCTGTGCATATCCAGAAGGTGCAACTGCCCAAAAGGTTCTGGAAACTCCTCCCTAGTAAAGGAGGGCAGATCAATAGGCTGGTTTAGGTGAAATGCTGAAACCACCTTAGGCAGGAAGGAAGGCACTGTACGTACTGTTACTCCGGACTCTGAGAGTTGCAGAAATGGGTCTTGACAGGACAGCGCCTGCAGCTCAGACACCCGTCTCGCCGAAGTAATGGCCACAAAAAAGACTGTCTTTAGAGTCACATCCTTCTCCGAAGCTCGCCTCAGCGGCTCGAAGGGCGAACACTGAAGAGCCTTTAACACTAGCCCCAGGTTCCAAGCCGGACAAGGGGCCCGCAGGGGAGGTCAGAGCCGAAACACCCCTCTAAGAAACCGTGCAATGTCCGGGTGCGCAGCCAGGGAGAGGCCAGCAACCTTCCCCCGAATACATGCCAAGGCTGCCACTTGAACACGCAGGGAATTATAGGCCAAGCCTTTTTGTATACCATCCTGCAAAAAGTCAAGAATCAGCGAGACAAAAGCCCGCATGGGTGTGATCGCTTTAGAAACACACCAAGTCTCATAGGCAACGGAAGTGGAACGCTTGCGGGCCTGCAAAAGAGTGGAGATGACCTTGTTAGAATAGCCCTTGTCTCTCAATTGCGCCCTCTCAATAGCCATGCCATAAGACCAAAGCGGCATGGATCCTCCATGGTCACCGGGCCCTGCGTCAACAGGTTCGGTACCAGAGGCAAAGGAAGGGGAGTCTCCACCAGCATCCGCCGGAGGTCCGCATACCACGGCCACCTGGGCCAATCCGGGGCAATGAGGATCACCACTCCTTGATGCAGCCGAATTCGCAGGAGGATTCGCCCTATTAAAGGCCAAGGAGGGAACACATACAGGAGGCCCGGGGGTCAGGGTTGAGCCAAGGCATCCAACCCCGCCGAGCGAGGATCTCTCCTCTCCGTCTGCTGAAGAAGGACGGGACTTTGGCATTTGTGCTTGAGGCCATAAGATCCGATATGGGCGTTCCTCATTTGGCACAGATCTGAAGGAACACTTCGTCTGCCAGTTCCCACTCCACAGGGTCGATTTGATACCTGCTTAGAAAATCGGCTTGCACGTTGCTCTGACCTGCTATGTGAGCTGCTGACAGAAGCTGCAGATGTAGCTCGGCCCAGTGGCATATCTGAGCGGCCTCTGCGGCCAGTGCTTGACACTGAGTGCTGCCTTGTCGATTTATGTAGGCCACTGCTGTTGTGTTGTCCGACAGAACTCTGACAGCCAGTCCCTCCAGAGTCTTGTGAAAGGCCAGAAGAGCCTGGAATATCGCTCTCTCAGTTCCAAGCGATTGATGGACCACCCCATTTCCTCAGGTGTCCACAGACCCTGGGCATAGCTTCCCTGGCAATGTGCTCCCCAGCCCTTCAGGCTGGCATCCGTTACCACCAGGCACCAATCGGGAAGCGCTAGCGGCATTCCTCACCACAGCATGCTGTCTGAGAGCCACCACTCCATACTGAGTCGGGCCACAGGGAGCCACGTCAGTCTGCATTGATAATCCTGGAACATAGGAG
Organism: Microcaecilia unicolor; assembly: GCF_901765095.1. Taxonomy (NCBI): domain Eukaryota; kingdom Metazoa; phylum Chordata; class Amphibia; order Gymnophiona; family Siphonopidae; genus Microcaecilia; species Microcaecilia unicolor. Next base: position 282,263,353 of record NC_044031.1, read on the forward strand.
ACCATCGTTGAACCAGGGCAATCTACAGAGGTCTCATGTGCGCTCTCGCCCATGGCACCACTTCCAAGGTGGCCGTCATCAAACCCAACAGCTGGACAAAGTCCCAAACTCGCGGGCGAGGCATCCTCAGGAGCAGATGGACCGGATTCTGAAGCTTGCACCGCCTTTGCTCGGGTAGAAAGACAAACCCGAGGCCATGTCGAACTGGACCCCCAAATATTCTAGAGATTGAGAGGGGGTCAGGTGACTTTTGGGTATATTGATGACCCAGCCCAGAGATTGCAGTACTGAGACCACTCTGGCTGTAACATGACGACTCTCTTCTGCAGAGTCCGCTCTGATGAGCCAGTTGTCGAGGTACAAGTGAACCTGGATACCCTCTCGCCTGAGAAACGCAGCTACTACCACCATTACCTTGGAAAAGGTTCGGGGAGCTGTGGCGAAGCGAAAAGGCAAGGCCCGAAACTGGAAATGTTTTCCCAACACAGCAAACCGGAGGAACCGTTGGTGCGAGGGCCATATAGGAATGTGCAAGTAAGCTTCTTTTAGGTCCAGAGACGTGAGGAATTCTCCTGGCTGTACCACCGCAATGACGGAGCACAGGGTTTCCATGTGAAAATGCCGCACTCTTAGTGACTTATTGACTTTCTTTAAGTCGAGAATGGGCCGAAAAGACCCACCTTTTTGCGGCACCACAAAATAAATGGAGTAACGACCGCAGCCATGTTCGGCGGGAGGCACGGGGATCACCGCTCCAAGGTGCAACAAGACTTGTAAGGTCTCCTCTACCGCCGCCCGTTTGAGGACAGTGCTGCATCGGGACTCCACAAACACGTCTCTCACCGGGGCACCGAATTCCAATCGGTAACCTTCGCTGATTAGGTCCAGGACCCACTGATCTGAGGTAATCTTGGTCCACTTCTCTAGAAAGAGGGAAAGGCGTCCTCCTACAGCTGTAAAGGAGGAGTGGACCGGCGTCACATCATTGTGGAGGACGGCCCTGAACTCCTGGCCTTGAGCCTGCCGCTGCAGAGCGTTTGTCCGAGCGAAAGGAGTTCCTCTGCTGAAAGCGGGCATGTTGAGTAAACCCAGCAGAGCACCCCGGGTGATACCTTCTAGCTTCACAGAAGCGAGGTCTGGAGGAGGAGGGAACCACTTGACCCTTGGAAGAAGGCCGCAGCCTATCCTCAGGTAACCGCTGGGGTTTAGCATCCCCTAGGTCTTTAACAATCTTCTCCAACTCCTCTCCAAATAACAGAAGGCCCCGAAAGGGCAACTTCACCAGCCTTTGCTTAGAGGCCATGTCAGCCGCCCAATGCCGTAACCACAGAAGGTGGCGGGCAGACACCGCCACAGACATCTGTTTAGCCAAAGCTCTGACCAGATCATACAGGGCATCAGCTAAAAATGACAAGGCCGACTCCATTCGCAGTGCAACCTCAGCGAGGGACTCCGCACCACCCACGGGCTGTTCCACTGCCTGCTGTAACCAAGAGAGGCAGGCTCGAGCAGCATAAGAACTGCAAACAGACGCCCTTAAGTCTAGGCCCGAAATCTCAAAGGACCGTTCCAGCCGCCGGTCCTGAATGTCCTTCAGGACGACCCCTCCCTCTACTGGGAGGGTGGTCTTTTTTGTCACCGCTGTGACTAAGGCATCCACTTTAGGCATCCCAAAACGGAGTAAAGATGCCCCATCGCCCTGGCAACTTTCAAGGGCCCCTCTGTGTCAGCCCATTGAGCAGAAATAAGCTCTTGGATGGAGTCATGCAAAGGAGAGGCACGAGCAGGCTTCTTAGTACTCACCATCCTCGGATTACCAGAGGAGGCCTCGCCTTGAACAGGGTCATCAATAGAGAGGACCTGTAAGGCATCAGAGATAAGTGCTGGCAGCTCATCGCGGTGGAAAATCTGAACCACAGTGGGATCATCCAGATCCCGTGGCAAACCGGCACCTTCCTCTGGCTCTTCAGACCACGAAGGCCTGCCAGATCCCTCAGAGTCCCCACAGCCCGACCACGGGGGTGGGGGGGGGGGGGGGGGGGGGGGGGGGGGGGGGGGCACTCTCCAATCGGGAATTTACCCGTCTATGCTTAGCGTGCATCCAACGCTCAGGGGCATCCATGTCTGACATCAGCTCCGGGCCATCATCAGTCGGAGGGGGACCAGGTAGCAACACAGTGTCGGACACCTGCGGCAGAGTTCTTTTCAGCATGAAGGCTTTATGTAAAATAAGCACAAACTCGGGGGAGAAAAACTCACCCTGACCTCCCGTCTCCGAATTAGGAGCCACGGGGAACAGAGCTCCTCTGGTAGCCTCGGCACAAGGCGCCCCTCTGCTCTCAGACTCCTCCGCAACCACGGGGGTCGAGCCATGCGGCGCTTCCAAGATGGTGCCCACTGCCAGCTCCATCAAGTGGGAAGAATCATCGCTCGCCATGCTCGTACTGGCTCTACCGTCTAAACAGCACGTTTTACAGAGCCCCGCTGCTGATCTGCGCTTGCCACAACGGGAACAGCGCTTAACTCCCTCAGCATCCATCGCCGAAAAACGGCGGAATAAAATTCAAAATGGCGGCTTCGCGCCCAAATCACCCCGATCAGAACGCCATCCGCAGGCCCTCCCCGGAGGAGCTGAGAACCGCTCTTACCTCCAAGGACCGAGTCCACGAGCTCCGGTCACGCTGCACAGTCAGGAAAAGCCTCAGAAATAGCAGCACCGAAAAGACTGGGGTTTTTTTTTTGTTTGTTTGTTTTTTAACGCTGTGAGGAAAGTTGGAGGCAAGCAGCTACAGAGGCACTCCGGAGGCAGAAGAGGGTGGGAAAGGCAGGGAAAGGGCGAATCTATATGCCTGCATCCACACAGGGGAGAGGGTAAGGCAGGGAAAGGGCGAACCTATGTGCCTTTAAAGTGGGCTGCACTTAGCCACAACACCCCTGCTACAACTGGCAAAAGCACATGAGCCACCCCAGGCAGAATCTTGAAGGAGCTAAACAAGCTGCGTCCAACCCTGCTGGGAGATAGAGAAATACTGAGAGGCAGATGGAGCTAGCCATCTTAGAGGCACTATGGTTTTCAGTGTTCTCTATCTCCCCCTGCTGGTAGGTAGATACAACCCATTCGTAATGGATTAATCTGCTGCTGATGACAAGGAAAATCCTGTTAATTCAGAATTTGTTATGGATTTAGACAGTCCAATCAAACCAAGATTATTTCTCCTTGAGCGGTTTCCTAATTCATCCACTTTCTTCTTCACCCAGTCAAGTTTCTCACGCACCTTAGGCAGCTCTCTATTTCTTGCAGTGAATCCTCCACTGCTCAGGCTCTTTAGTGAACAGAATGTAACTCCATCAACATCATATTGCACTGCTGTTCCACACCATCCAATGTGTATATAATTTGCTGGAGCTGATTACAGACAGCATGCTCCACTGCTGCTCGCACCTCTGCTGAGATCTCCGCCACCCATTCAGATCCAGTCATTGGTGAAGGAGGCACAGATCTCTCTGCCATCTTTGGATCTCCCATCCGACTTTTATCTTTCTCCTTTCCTGCAGCTTTAAATGTGATCTCGGCTTACCTCCTTCAAAAATATTGAGAAGGAGAGATGGGAAGTACGAAATCTTCAAAGTTAAAGATGGTGAGTACAAAATCACTGATAAAATTGCTGATTAAGTTAGGGTAGGCTGGGAGCAGAGCGATTAGCTTCCTCTCCGCTTCATGGCACCACATGACCTCTGCCATGGAATTATTTAAATGTCTCTATTATATCTCCCCTCCTGCCTTTCTTCTAAAAAAGATCTTTTAAATCCACCCTCATATGCTTTATGACAAAAACCATTGCCGATTTTAATAACCACCCCCTGGACCAACTCCATCCTGTTTATATCAGAATTGTAAACCGTATTCCAAATGAGGTCTCAGAGACTTATACAAGGGCATTATCATCATTTTCCTGTTGGCTATTCCTCTTCCTATGTATCCAAACATCCTTGCCATTGCCTTTTCTACCTGTTTGGCCACCTTTAGATCATCAGATAGATAAGAACATAAGTGCTGTCATGCTGGGACAGACCGAAGGTCAATCAAACCCAGCACCCTGTTTCCAACAGTGGTCAATCCAAGTTACAAGTACCTGGCAAGTTCTCAAAACAGTACAATACATTTTATGTTGCTTATCCTAGAAACAAGCAGTGGATTTTCCCCAACTCCATCTTAATAATGGCTTATGAACTTTTCTTTTAGGAAGTTATCCAAACCATTTTTAAACCCTGCTAAGCTAACCGCTTTTACTAGTCTCTGGCAACAAATTCCAGAGTTTAATTACACATTGAGTGAAGAAATATTTTCTCCAATTTGTTTAAAATTTACTACTTTGTAGTTTCATTGTGCTCCCCCAGTAAAACGGCAATTATCCGTACTATCATCTGCAGGGGGTGGTCCGGATAATCATAAATCCAGATAATTAGAAAAAAGTTTGGAATATTAAAATTGCTCACCAGGGGGGAGGAGTCAAGATGGCGCCGAGAGTAGCGAAATCGTCGGAGGATATTAGCTGCTTTCCTCTTTTTCCTCTAAAGATGCCGCATACTTAAAAGAAAGCGGACTGTGAGAACCTTACCCTTTCAGGCTCGCACGTCCTCTCCGGCACAGCGAACACTCAACAGTTTCGCTACTCGGCGCCCACCCGTTGAGACTGGAGGAGGAGCTCCGCTAGACGCAGGGGCAGGGAGCCTGGCATCGCTGGAGGGTGAGACTTCTCTGTCTCCTCCAGATACTGGCAACCCACTCTGTCCTGCCAGAATTCGGGAGGGGAGAGCTGAGCCATGCAATCCGGAAGACTGAGAAGTTATGGCCAGCGGAGGGGGCCCCCCCTCGGAGCTGAAGACGGCAGTAGAAAGTAGTTCAATGCGGGCAAGTTTGTCTGACTCGCCCAGAGTGGTAACGCTGGACACTCTTAGGCAGGCTATGGAGAAAATGCAAGCCCTGATAATTAACTCCACACAAGAAACAAAAACACCTTGCAATTACCATGGACCAACTTTCTAAATCCATGGAAAAGCTGAAACAAGAATTAAAAGATCAGGAAACGAGCTCTCAATAAGAAACTGTTAAAATAAAAGAAAATGTTTCAGCAGTAATTAAAAATAATATAAATATGCGTCAAAGGATTGAACAAATTGAGAATTATAATAGAAGACTGAATATGCGAATTCTTAATTTTCCAAAGACGATAGGAATTTCACCATTTGATATGTTCAAAAAATTTTTTGTTGAAAATTTAAAGTTTTCCTCTCAAAATAATCCTCCCATAAATAAGATTTTCTTTTTACCTGCTAAGAAAAATCAAGATGGGACTCCTGTTGACTTAGATCAAGAAAAAGCTGAGGAACTGAAAGATATTTCACTGATTTTGGAGGATTCATTGACTGAGGTAACAAATAGAGCTACTCTTCTAATTTCTTTTGTATTTGAGCAAGACTTTAACGCAGTATTAAAGTTATACTTTAAAAATATCCAGCAAAAGTTTTGTGGACAGAAATTATGGATTTTCCCGGATGTAACAAAGATAACCCAGGAGAGAAGGAAACAGTTTCTGGAAATGAGAGAGGGAACGAGGTCGTTGGCTGCAACATTTTTACTAGCTTATCAATGCAAGTGTATTGTAAAATATGTGTTTTTTGTACCAAATCAATTAAGAGCGTTCATAAATCTGAAAAAGATTGTTAAGACGAGTATAATTATAAATAGAGATGGTGGATGTTAGGGCTTCAGCCTTTCTTAGATATTTCTTATTTAAGATTCCCTGAATCATTGTAATATATCTTCCCCCCCCCCCCCTTTACATTGTGGTCTAAGGTAGACATGGAGGCATATTTTCAAAGCACTTTGGGAGGCTAAGTTCCATAGGTTTCTATGTAACTTTGGGAGGCTAAGTGCTTTGAAAATGAGCCTGATGGTGAGTTAATTATGTTTTCTTTTGATTTTCTTCTATATGAAGTACATCTGTACTATATATCTCACATATGCCTAATGTTTCTTGTAACAAGATTAATACTTGTGAAGTAAAAAAATTGCATAAATAAATAATAAAAAATTTAAAAATTGCTCACCAGAAGGATATGGCACCTCCTGAGCTGGATAGAAAGAAGGCCCCACAAAGCTCCACTGAGTAACACAAGCCTCATATTGATAAACGTTCACCTATATATGACCACGCATGGCACGCAGGCACTCGCGACACAGTGGAGCTTCGCGGGGGCTTCTTTCTATCCACCTTGACAGTTCCGCATCTTTCGGATGAGTAATTTTAATTTTTCAACTATCTGTGGGAAATAGAGACTGGGAGAAGATGCCGCTCTGGATAATTGGACATCCGGATGATTGGCGTTCAGATAATCAGCGTTCTACTGTATTTTTGGAAAGTAGAAACAAGCAATTCCCATTTACCCATTCCACTCATTATTTTATAGACCTCTATCATATCTCCCCTCAACCGTCTTTTCTCCAAGCTGAAGAGCCCTAGCTGCTTTAGCCGTTCCTCATAGGGAAGTCATCCCATCCCCTTTATCATTTTTGCTGCCCTTCTCTGTACCTTTTCTAATTCCACTATATCTTTTTTGAGATGTGGTGACATAAATTGCACACAGTATTCATGGTGTGGTCGCACCATGGAGCGTTACAAAGGCATTATGTCTTAATTTTTGTTTTCCATTCCTTTCCCAATAATACCTAACATTCTAACAATCACCCCAGGCCCCACTCTCCTGCACAGAAGTACATCACCCTCTATACTGCACCTCTCCCTTAGGGTTTTGCAGGCCAAATGCATGAACCTACATTTTTTAGCATTAAATCTTAGCTGCCAAATTCTAGACCATTCTTCAAGCTTTGCTATATCCCTCCTTATGTTATCCATACCTTCTTAAATATCTACCCTACTAAAAATGTTGGTATCATTTGAAAAAAATACACAGCAAACCTTACTAGACCACCCTTCAGTGATATAATTTACAAAAATGTTAAAAAAAAAGAATCAGACCACTGGCAACACCTTTAACTTCAGAGTGGGCACCATTTACTATCTTTTGGCAACTTCCACTCAATCTGTTTCTAACACAGTCAGTCACTTTGGTACTCGGTTTATTTATGTCACCTATGAGGAACAGTAACAAAAGCTTTGAAGAAATGTAAGACACCACCATCTAGCGCTCTCCACCGATCTAACTCTCTGGTCACCAACTCAAATAAATTAATCAGATTTGTCTTAGATGATGTACCTCTAATAAAACCATGTTGCCTCGATCCTGCACTCTGAGAAAATGCATAGTTCTCCATTAATTTACCCACCACAGAGGTCAGACTAACCAGCCTTTAGCTCCCAATCTCCTCCGTCCACTATTCCGAGGAGAGACCACATCTGCCGTTCTCCAGGCCTCCAGGACCACTCCTGACTCTAAAAAGACATTGAAGGTCAGACAGCAGAGCTATCAGAACTTTCCCAAGTTCCCTCTGTACTCTTGGATGCATCCCATGTGGCTCCACAGCTTTATCTAATTTTAGTTTAGCTAGCTTATTACAGTTTTGAAATTTGTTCAAAAATCTACCTTACTGCCACTCCTATATATATGTTTGTTTTCTGCAGTCCTGCTCCCAGCCCTTCATCTGTGAACAGAGAACAGAAATATTTAAGCAATTCCGCACTATCCTCATCAGCTTTTGCATATTTTTCCCCTTCATCCTCAAGTCTGACTATGTCACTTTCACACTTCCTCCTATCTCCCAATTGTACTAAGCTGAAGTATGTGGCCATTAGTGCATGAGCCCTTACAGACTCCAATTTAGTAGGTGGAAAAGACTCATGCGCTAATTGGTTGGCATGCAGCAATGTATCTGCACTAATCGATTAGTGCTGGGCACACTTACTCTCCGCCCCCCACCCAACTATGCCCCTGGCATTAGTGCATTTTGACACGTGGGAAGCACATGGTAATGCTTACCCCCCCTTAAAAAAAGGACCTCTGCAGTGCTTTTTTCCCCCCATCTATTTGCAGCTCTACTTTCCTGACTATTTTTGCAGCACGTTTTAGCTTCTCCAAACACTGTTATTTGTTTTCCTCTTTGTGCAATTTCTTGTACTTTATGACTGCTAACCTCTTTTTCCTGGAAGGTCCCTAGCCACAAAATGAAAAATATTCTGAGATAAAATAGGGTCTACAATATAAATGGGAAGTAGTTTGAGCAGACTGAAGAATCCCTCCATTCCTGATCTGTCATCATACTCTATGTTTTTACATAGCCTTACTGAAGGCTGTTGAGCCCCTACGTCTTGCCCCATCCTTGGCCACCTTTAAATCTAGACTGAAAGCCCACCTCTTTAACATTGCTTTTGACTCGTAACCACTTGTAACCACTCGCCTCCACCTACCCTCCTCTCCTCCTTCCTGTACACATTAATTGATTTGATTTGCTTACTTTATTTTTTGTCTATTAGATTGTAAGCTCTTTGAGCAGGGACTGTCTTTCTTCTATGTTTGTGCAGCGCTGCGTACGCCTTGTAGCGCTATAGAAATGCTAAATAGTAGTAGTAGTAGTAGTACTAGATTCGATATATTCTCATCCAAGATATCACCATTAAAGCAGAGGGGATACAATGTGTTAATCCATAAATACATTTAAAACTGAAGTCCTAAACAATGTAAAATATTTCTGCACAGTTATGATGCTACTGCCCGGGAGACAACTGCACTTCATCCACGCCTCCCTGAATTGCCCTAGAGCGAAGGGACTTGAAAAGAAGAATGTGGAAAGCCTGTCTGTGGCGTACGGACAATAAATAAACTGAAATGCTTTGTGTGTGTGTGTGTTTTTTTTAATTCTCACTCACCATCTTGGCGTTTTCGGTCGTCGATGAAAAGCCACAGCTCAGGCCACCACTACTGTCTCCAACCCAACATCCTCCACCGTCCGCTACCACAAATCCTCAACACAGGCAGCGACTCGGTTCCCTCGGCAACCAGCTGCTACCGGAAGTGACCGGTTCGCAACAAAATCCGCGTCGCGCGCTTCTTTGCAGTGCGTCACTTCCTATCTTCGTGGTGAACCGGTTTTATAGCATACTGGATTTTGTTGATCTCTGTTGGAAAGAGTAGGATCTTAAAAAAAAAAAAAAGTTCAGAAAGGTAGACCCGACGAATTGTTGATTCGAAGCTTCGCTGGGAGAAAAAGCTGCAAGAAACAGTTTCCCTAGCAATGCAACATATCCTATCCTTCCCTTATGAAGCTAGCAAGACCCAACACTGGTATAGACAAGGAGGTTCAATAGACAGGAGATAAACCAAATGACGTCAAAAAAACGCTGAAACCAATTAGGATGGTCTGAGTTTTCCCTTTCCCACGCAGCCGTCATCCCCCGGTATACTCAAAGCAAGCAAACCTATGAGCTGTTGCATGTACGTTGTCCTTTATTGGCAGCATTTTTATTTAATCTCACTTATATTTTCAAATATGTCATCTTGTGCAGCATACGGACGTACACAGAGGAAGCATAAAAACGGGATAACTTTTCATAGGTAGAGTAGTAATCTGTTATAAATCTTAATCAGTGGTGAGTTGGAGGGGCTAGTTACAGGGACACCCTGTTATATTCGTGCAGAGATTTTTTTTCTCCTGGTAATGGGCCACTAAAACAGACATCATATTATGAGAATCAGGTGGTCAACATTCAGAGTTTCTGTTTATTTATTTTGTTGCATTTGTATCTCACGTGTGTTGCCCGATAGGAGGTTTTCTTGCTCAATTGGGCGGCTTTCCGTGACTGGTTGCGGGGAATTGGGCGGCTTTTTCGTGGCCGTGGTGCGTGCTTGGGCGCTTTTCCCGGGGGCTTCTATTGGTCCAATTTGGTCCAATAGAAGCCCTGCGGAGGCGGGGCTAATGACGTTGTTAAATTGTACAGCGCTGCGTAACCCTAGTAGCGCTCTAGAAATGTTAAGTAGTAGTAGTTTGAGGTGAGATTAATCACATAGGAGGCGGGGTTAGTGGTGTCGGAGGCGGGGTTAATGATGTCGGAGGCGGGTTTGACTTTGTGCGGGTTTGGGCGGGGAAATTTTTTCAATCTGGCAACACTAGCAGGCTCAATGTAACTTGCATTGTACTGTGATGGCAATCGCCATATCCGGTAGAGAAATAGAGAATGGTGATTGCGTTAAAGTTCATAAATAGTCTAGGAGGAATAATTAAGTATTGGCTAGTTCTGGTATGAGTTTCGTTGTGTTGCAGGGTTCAGGTGTTTAGGTTGGATCGTTGTGGTATGCCTTTTTGAACAAGTTGGTTTTTAGTGATTTCCGAAAGATTGTTAAGTCATGCATTGCTTTCATAGCGTTTGGTAGTGCAGAGTTGTGTGCTAGGAGAAGCTGGATGCATATGTTGATCAATGTTTATATTGTTTATATTTTATATTGTTTCCTTTGCAGCTTGGGTAGTGGAGATTTAGGTATGTGCGTGCTGACTTTTTTGTGTTACTGGTTGGTAAGTCTATAAGGTCTACCATGTAGATCGGGACCTCGCCAACATTCATATCCCACCCACATTTAACATGTATTAGGTTGAAACCTGGGAGCATTTGAAACCTTTTTCTTTTTTTTTTTTACCTGTGCCTAGATGGTTTGTGGGAACTTGCTCCTGTTTTGAGGAATGCAGTGGTATATTATAAAAATGCACTTAATATTGTTTATTATTATTATTTACTACTGGTTGATGAACAGCAGAAGTTAACCAAGTTAACTTCATGCTTTGTAATATAATTTTTAATAGCATTTTTCTCAGTCATTACCCAAATGAAATTATAATGTTAATTATATGACTGTGGCTGCCTCTTATGGTAGCTTTTGTTAATTAAAGCTGTGTTAGAAAAATATTTGCAGGTGTGATTTTATTATGCAGGCAAACAATACACCGCCAAAATACAAAATAGCAAGCAGCACAGTATTGGTCACCAAGTTTATACAAAGTTGATTATTTTCAGTGGAAAATAAATCTGTTGGCTGCCTGCTATATGACTATTCCATCACTTTAATTATTTCTACCAAGTATTACATATTTAGGGCATATGCCTTAAACATAGATTGTTTACATTTGTTTATCTAGATCTTACATGCACATGGTATTGCTTATTAACCCGAAGGCAAAACCAAAGTGTAGTTAAACAATTTGGTATAAACTATGTTGTTTATGACTTGTTATGAAATGCGAGTCCTACTGATCTGTACATGTGTTGTGTTATTTTGGCGGTAAGTGGAATTATAGGGAGGGAGGGGAGTAAGGGCGGGGAAGAGTTCTTGGGGTAAAAGTAAAAGTTTTTATGTGCGATGTTGGATGGTTTACTGTTTTTTCTTGTTCTGTATGAAGCTTATCAACCAACATGTTTTGCTTTTTATAAAGATGATTAAAACATAAAAAATGAGTTTTGGATGTTACTGAATTCTATTATTCTGTCTCACTGTATTTCCAGTTTTGGCACAGTATAAGCAATCACAAGAACAAAATATAAGAAAACCAATGGGCTGCATTAGGGGCTTATAGCCCATTTAGTTATGTTTTCCATCTGTTTGACAGAAAATATTTTTATTATTTTGACTTATAAACCAGTTGCCCCTGAAACATGCTCAAACAACAGAATAATCCATTTGTGTATCTAAAAGGTAAAGTTCTAGAAAACAGATGTGATTCTGTGTGTCCCAATGAAAGGAGAATTTAATTCTACTTCCTTTTAATTTCAATATATTCCATCATCTTTATAACACCATGCTTCCCAAGGCAGATTACACCAACATTTAAGATGAACCCATCAGGAAACAGGATATCCTCACTGAAATTTGGCCATCTGTATTGTATACAGTGTATTTATTTATTTATTTATTAGTGTAGCAAAATGAGCACAAAATAGAGTTTAAAATTGTTGTTTCTACCAGCTATAATAATTTTAAAGCTGTTTTAGTGATATTCAATTGTTATTTCCTGATATTTATATCTGCATATGGGAAGCCAAATAAATTTAAAAAACTGTGCAATACATAAAATTAAAAAAAACAACTTTTGTCCTCCACCTTTTAAGGCATTTCCTATCCAATTGAAACAAGCTTTAGACTTGTTATAGATGGACCAACAATAAAAAAAATGACAATGTGGATGCAGCAGCTCATAGGTTTGCTTGCTTTGTTTTGAGTAAACGGGAATAACGGCTACACTGGGAAGGGGAAACTCAGACTGTCCTAATCGGCTTCCTTGCTTACAATGGACTAGATAGGCTCACTTCCACTCCTGTTTATTAAACCACCTTGGGTATAGAGGAGGACCTCGCAAAACTGGGGCATGTGTATTTAATGACATTCTATGCAAGCGCAAAATAATGCACACACACACACACACACAATCACAATCCTAACTATAGATATATAATTCTGGGTTAATTATTAGGAGTTGCTGTTCAACAAAAGAATCTTGAAGTACCTGTAAAAAGTACTGAAATCATTGCCTCATAAGAACAATAAGGCCTCAGTCTGTCGAGCACAGCGTCCTGTCTCCAGTGGTGGCCGGTTTATGTTACAAATCTGGCGGCTCCCAAAATATAGACTATTTCCTGGGATAAGCAATAGCTTTTCCAGTTCTATTAGTACCTGGCTACATTTTTAATGGACTTATACTCCAGTCACTTGCCCAAATGTCTCCTGGGCTGCTACTTCTTTTGGCAACAGATGTCATTGCTTAATTGTGCACTGTGTGAAAAAATACTTTGTTAGTTTCATAGATTGCCACGTTAGAGGCTGCCATGCGCTAATGCTGACACTGCCCATTCACTTCGAATGGGCTGTGTCGGAATTGCCGTGCAGCTTAGTAAACGAGGGGAGGGGGGGTAGAATCCTTAAGTATCAAGGATGAAAACTGTAAAAGAAGAGGCACAAATATCATCTTGATGAGGACAAGCTCATCTGAAGGAAATGCCAGGCCTTATCAGTGATCTTGGACAAGTCACTTACACTTCCATTGCTTTCAGTACAAAATTACTGTCAGCCCTCTGGGCTCATTGAAATACTTAGAGGGGCATTTTCGATATGACATCTAAATCCAATTTTGGACGTTTCATCCAAAAATCCACTGGAGAATGTGGCCATTTTCAAACCAGAAAAACAACCAACTTTTGTTTTGAAAATGTCCATTTGCTAGATGTTTTTGTGCTCGGTGCATCTATGTGGACCATTTCCAAAAAATAAATGGAAAATGCACATAAGCCATTGGGATGTAGGGAGGGCCAGCATTCTTAGTAAACTGGCCACACAGACATCCCAGCAGATCAGTAGGGCATCCTAGGGGACCCTGTTGTGAACTTCACATAAGTCCCAGGTACACATCTCACCTTTACCTCCTTATATTGTATGGTGAACCCTCCAAAACCCTACTGTATACCATTGCAATAGCCCTTATGTCTGCAGGTGTCACCTATATGTGGGTACAGTAGGTTTTTGGTGGGTTTTGGACAGCTCACACTTTCTACCACAAGTGTAACAGTTGTAGAGTTGGATATGGGCAAGGTTCCCTTCTCTACAGTTCACTGCACTGACCACTAGGCCACTCCAGGGACCTGCTTGCTGCTCCAATAGGAATGGTCATAACATCTGAAGCTGTCATAGAGTCTGGTATGTACTGTTTCTTTCACATCTTTGTGGGGGTGGAAGGGAGTCTGACCACTGGGGGAGTAAGGGAGGATCATGCCTTAATCCAGCCAGTGGTCATTTAGGGCACCTTTTTGTGACTTAGGAATGATTGAAACACATCTAGACCAAACCATCTGACTTTTAGTCCTGGACATTTTTGCTTTGTTCCATTATGGAAGAAAAATGACCAAGTTTTGGCACCGCCCAAATCCCACACCCAACACACACCCCTTGTGATTTGGACACACTGCATACAAATTGCATAGAAAACCATCTTAAAAATGTGTTTTGAAAATAGCGATTTGGGCATTTTGGCAAAAAAATGTCCATCTGCCGCTTTATGCCACTTTTTCTGAAAATGAGCCCCTTGGTATACCTGAATGTAACTGACAAAAAGGTGTGAGCTAAATCCAAATAAATATAATAAATACATATTTCTATCAGTGCATTCAACAGGCTGCAAGATCAACCAATCAACTATTCAGAATAGTAAACAGTCTACTGTAACCCTCCCAGTCACAACCGGCTAGCAATGATTTAGTCACATTCTTTGCCAGCAAAATTAAAGGTCTCCATCAGGGCCTAGAGACTGTTTCACCGAGACTTCCACCTGTTAACAAAAGCGCTTTCTTGTTCTCCTGTGCACAGTCATCTGAGATTCATTCAGCCAGATAAGAGAGGAGGCTCCTGAAAAAAATCTGAAAAGGCCTACAGCTGACATCCTGCATCTCTACACTTAACCCATTAAAGATAATACAGCTGGTAAGCAGAGGCCCTATTAAAGAGACCATTAAAATTGTTAACTCCTTTCTTGTGGAGGCATAGGTATGAATAGCACTTGAAAGGGCTGTGGTGCACCCCCTACTGAAAAAGAGCTCCCTTGATCAGGACAAGCTGGACAACTACCAGCCAGTGTCAAACGCTGTTTCTCTGGGAAAACTTGTAGAACAATCTGCATTCAGCTCAATGATTAGCTATAATAAATAATCTGGTTAGATCCATGTCAATCTAGCTTCAGACCTGGGTAAGGAACAGAACATTTTTTTTATCCTGCTTAATGATCTCCACAGCAACCGTATCAGGGTATCTGCCTCACTACTATGCTCATTGCTTGGCCAAAATAGAATGCATAGCAGGGGTAACTGATAATCAATGTTTATAATACCCAACACTAGAAATAATTTAAAATGAGTTTCACATAAGCAGGCTTTGTCAAACTTTACTTCATTTAAGACCTCAGCAACCATTCATTTCACAAGAGCTAACATGCTCTTGATTCTCCTGCCTTTTCATCTATCAATAATAACTTTTAATCATTCAACATTTTCCATTTTATAATTCTACATTTTTTTAAATGTTCTTAGATAAAAATACTTAAATGTACGTAGCTTAAAGTATTTGTTTCAATAACTGGATCGCTCACTGACGTGCAGCAGGTTTCGCATTCTTGCTGCATCAGGGTTTGGTCCACTGCTTACATCTCGTACATCATGTAGTATGAGGCGTGAGCAGTGGATCAAACCCTGATGCAGCAAGAATGCAAAACATGCTGCATGTCGGCGAGCGGTCCAGTAATCAAAACAAATACTTTAAACTAAGTACATTTATTTTTATCTAAGAAAAATTTCTAAAAAAATTTAGAATTATGAAGTGGAAAATGTTGAATGATTAAAAGTTATTATTGACCAATGAAGGGGCAGGCAAATCAAGAGCATGTTAGCTCTTGTGAAACGAGTCACCACTGAAGTATTAAGTCAAGTTTGCAAAGCCTGCTTGTGTGAAACTCATTTGAAATTATTTCTAGCGTTGGGTGTTATAAGCATTGATTATCACTGTTATGCTCAGCAGCCTTGAACACTGGATCAAAATATTATGGTTGCACAGCTGGTGGACACAGGTATTGATGGCACAGGCAACAAATCATTTCTGATAAGCAATGGCACATCATCACTTTGGGATCTGAACTGCAGGGCTCAACAGGGATCCATACCGTCACATATTTTATTTAATATCTACCTGAAGCCTCTGGGTGAGCTGCTTTGGTTGATGGGCACTAAATTCTATATCTGTGCCAATGATGCACAGCTACTCATACCCACTGAACCAGATCTGCTCACAGCTTTGAGTAAAATGATTGCCTGTCTAACAGTAACTCAGGAATAGGCCAAAAAAAACCCCCTCTGCAACTTAGATGACTGCAGCAGCTGTTTGTCACACCTCAGAAGCTATCAAAATAGATGACCACCTAGTCTTCCTAACAGTTAAGTTGGCCCAGCAAAGAGAGTTGGCAAATTTTTTTTTAATAAATAATTTTTATTGATGACCATGTCAGCATGAGTTACAGGCAACCAGTGGCGTAGCCATGGGTGGGCTAGGGCCCACCCACTTAGGGCTCAAGCCCACCCAACAGTAGCACATGTTTAGCAGTAGCTGGTGGGGATCACAATCTCTGCCAGCTGATGGTAACGAAAACGCTGCTCTCCATGATAATGGCACCTGCACATTCTCAGTTTTTAGTGCATGCTTGCTACAGACTGCCAAGGTGGAAAGAAATGTTATCCCATCAGCTGAGATATTTGTTTTTGGTGGTGGTGGGGGGGGGGGGGGGGGGAGAACACTTGGTGCCCACTCACTTCTTGCCTAGGCCCACCCAAAATCTGTTGTCTGGCTACGCCCCTGGAGGCAACAGAACAGTGCGATCCAACAAGAAATACACAAACATGCCATAAGGCCAAGTTGTAATCTGTCATTACAAATTTTGTATTTTCTCCCCCCCCCCCCCCCATACTAACAAGATCTTTTACAATAGAGTCTGACGATATGACCATGATAGAACAGAAACAGCGTACATTTTGATGCCACAGCTTTTCCTTTTCACATTTACCATTCCATCTTCATACCATCCTACCCAATTCTCCTCCCCCCCCCCACCCACTACCCTCCCCACCCTGCGGGCTTAACCATTCAAAATCCTACTACGGGCTGTCGGAGTCAGTGTGTCCCAAAATGGAGACCAACACTGAAGTAAACAGTCCCCTTTCCTCGAGGCTAGGTCTGCCACCTCCCTGCGCTCCATAGCGCTCAGGGAGATCATCAAGGATCTCCACCACTGTAGATTGGGTGGGTCTGACGACATCCAACCCAACAAGATTGTCTTCTTTCCCATGGTACTTGCTCTGCGGATAAATGCCAACATACCTTTCTTTCGGCCACCCTTCACCTGATATATATCAAATAAGAGAGCGGGAGCAGGGCGCCAATCTGTTCCCCAAATCCCCGACACAAATGCACAAAGCCAGGTCCAGAAGACTCGGACCAAGGGACATAGCCAAAACATGTGGCCCAAATGTGCCCCTAGCCTCGAGCATTTTGGACAGTCATCTTGGGGTCTTAGGGTGGCCCGGAATGCTCTATGTGGCGAGATGTACAATCGCATGATACATTTGTAGTGTAATTCATGCAAAGTCACATCTCCAGAGGTTCTGTATCCAGTAGTTAAACTAGACTGCACCATCTTATCTGTGATATGACATCCCAGCTCTCCAGACCAAGCCTGAGCTGTTAGCTCATAATTTATCCCAGGGCATGCATCTCTGAGTTGGGTGTGAAAGTGTTTTAGCAATTTAAATTTTCACATGCCAGCCGTATCTCTAATGCAGAATACGCCCAGCCAGTCAGGTTTTCAGGATACCCACAATTAATATACTAAACATAAATTTGCATGCACCACCTCCATTGTATGTACATCTATTTCATGTATATTTATATCCAGAAAACCTGACTGGTTAGTTGTGAACGGAGGCACATAGCACCATAACCCAAAGGACAGGAGGCAACTGCTAGATTAAAAATAATTTTAAAAAAATCATTTTTGAAACATTGGCTTGCTGGATAAGTAGGATGAGCATATGGAATCTCAGGGCTGAGAGGCAAGCAGTGATTCAAGCTCTTTGAAGCAGGCAAGGTATTTCTATTCTTTTTAAATCTCTCAGATCTCTCCTGTTGTCCCTATATTCGTGCATGGCCCTCACCAATTACTTGATAAAAATCCATAACTGTGGTAATGTAAACCCTCCAAGCATGGTGTCAGAAGACTCTGACCTGGAAGCAACTCTCAAAGCAAGGAGATAGGAGAGCCGTACGAATAGAGAAGCCTGTAGAAATGAGTTAGTTATGATCAGAAGGGTGCAGATCACAACTCTGGCCAGGGCAATTGGTTAGGATAAGGGCAGAGGCCTAAAAATGAACAGTTCAGAATCCAACTACACATCCTATGCAGTAGTACTGTCCTCAAGGGTTTACTCAGGGACATTAAAACATCAGTCATATGTACATGAAACAGACTAACCTTTACTGGATCAAAGATACAATAAAAATAGCATAACATCAGCCTTGTCAAGTTTCACAAGGTAGTAGCTGAGAAATAGAATTCAATATGCACAATTTGTGTTACTAAGGAGGTCATTTTAGAAGGGTTGCTTGGTATGTGTATGTAAAAGTGGCATTCATATGTAAATACCAGTTTTACAATGCCACTATCAACAAAACAACTATCTTTTGAAAATCTCTGAAGACTTTTTTCTTCAACAAGGCCTACAATGAGAACCAATAGCCTCACTGAGCCACCTCAGCAATCCATTCAATTATGAACGCCCACCTTCTATAACTACCCTAATCACTCCTTTCCTCCTTCTTTCTTCCCTTACTTAATCGCTACACATTACTAATTGTACCTGATATCCTGAAATGACAATGTTAACAAAACTATGTAAGCCACATTAAGCCTGCAAATAGGTGGGAAAATGTGGGATACAAATGCAATAAATAATAATAATATGTAGATGCCATTGGGATGCATAGTTTTAAAGAGGGCGTGCTGTAGGCATGGTTTGGGTGGTCCAACAAAATATACATGTATTTCTCATTTTACAACGGGAATGTCCATATATTTAAAAAAAAATGTCCTTGTTGGAATTTGCTCCCTCTCTGAGGCAGGCATAACGGTCAACTACCTGCTAGTTAGTAATTGCCTCCTCATATCACTATCAAAACCAATATGAATACAGTATTTATAAACTGCTAATTTATGTTTATGCTTATTTTGCAATTTACTGGATCGCCAATCTAGGGCACAGCCAAATCTAGGTAAATTACAAGTTAAAACAAAAATATAAAAGAAAAAGGAGCTCCAATCATATACAGAAAAGAACAATCATAGAGGCCATTCATCCAACATTAAAATAACAATATATAGAATATGCCAGTGCTGCTCAGCTCTTGCCATCCGGTGTCACCATACCCCAAAAGCCTCTGTAAATAAATGTTTATTTAATTTGGACTTAAACAGTGAATAAGATGATTCTTATCATATCTGAGAAGGTAGGCTATTCCATATGTTGATTTGTACAATTTGCTAATAGCACCTCAATACAGTGGGTATAACTATTATTTTTTTTCAGGGACCCCATAAAAAAATAGAAACACATTCACCTCCTACCTCAAAGCACTATTAAGGCCCTATTTACAAAGGCATGCTAGCGTTTTTAGCTCATGTTAAAAATTAGCACATGCTAACCGTGTAGATGCCTATAATATTCCTATGGGCATCTACATGCTTAGAGCGTGCTAACTTTTAGCATGTGCTAAAACTGCTAGCGCGCCTTTGTAAACAGGGCCCTTAATGCTCAATCAGATCTTCAGAAGGTGAGCTCAACCAAAACCTTTTCAACAGCCATCACCATATTTCCTCATATATCCAATGGATCCATGGGAAATATATATATATATATACACACACACACACACACACTGTTTCTTTATATATATATATATAAGAACTTATCTCAATGTGCAGTTGATATATCAAAGGGGGAAAATGAAGCAATGTATGAGATGTGTGTGTATCTATCTATCTATATTAGGGGGGGATTGCAATATTATAGATGTTTCACATCTGATTTATAAGGTTTGAATTAAGCTCACCTTCTGAAGATCCGATTGAGCATTGAGGTAGGAGGTGAATGTGTTTCTGCTATTCTGCAGAATTCTGCATTTATACATGTAAGTGCTGGCAAAGGAGTGCGACTATTGAAAGATCGGCACTTACAGTGGTGGAAATAAGTATTTGATCCCTTGCTGATTTTGTAAGTTTGCCCACTGACAAAGACATGAGCAGCCCATAATTGAAGGGTAGGTTATTGGTAACAGTGAGAGATAGCACATCACAAATTAAATCCGGAAAATCACATTGTGGAAAGTATATGAATTTATTTGCATTCTGCAGAGGGAAATAAGTATTTAATCCCTCTGGCAAACAAGACCTAATACTTGGTGGCAAAACCCTTGTTGGCAAGCACAGCGGTCAGACGTCTTCTGTAGTTGATGATGAGGTTTGCACACATGTCAGGAGGAATTTTGGTCCACTCCTCTTTGCAGATCATCTCTAAATCATTAAGAGTTCTGGGCTGTCGCTTGGCAACTCGCAGCTTCAGCTCCCTCCATAAGTTTTCAATGGGATTAAGGTCTGGTGACTGGCTAGGCCACTCCATGACCCTAATGTGCTTCTTCCTGAGCCACTCCTTTGTTGCCTTGGCTGTATGTTTTGGGTCATTGTCGTGCTGGAAGACCCAGCCACGACCCATTTTTAAGGCCCTGGCGGAGGGAAGGAGGTTGTCACTCAGAATTGTACGGTACATGGCCCCATCCATTCTCCCATTGATGCGGTGAAGTAGTCCTGTGCCCTTAGCAGAGAAACACCCCCAAAACATAACATTTCCACCTCCATGCTTGACAGTGGGGACGGTGTTCTTTGGGTCATAGGCAGCATTTCTCTTCCTCCAAACACGGCGAGTTGAGTTCATGCCAAAGAGCTCAATTTTTGTCTCATCTGACCACAGCACCTTCTCCCAATCACTCTCGGCATCATCCAGGTGTTCACTGGCAAACTTCAGACGGGCCGTCACATGTGCCTTCCGGAGCAGGGGGACCTTGCGGGCACTGCAGGATTGCAATCCGTTATGTCGTAATGTGTTACCAATGGTTTTCGTGGTGACAGTGGTCCCAGCTGCCTTGAGATCATTGACAAGTTCCCCCCTTGTAGTTGTAGGCTGATTTCTAACCTTCCTCATGATCAAGGATACCCCACGAGGTGAGATTTTGCGTGGAGCCCCAGATCTTTGTCGATTGACAGTCATTTTGTACTTCTTCCATTTTCTTACTATGGCACCAACAGTTGTCTCCTTCTCGCCCAGCGTCTTACTGATGGTTTTGTAGCCCATTCCAGCCTTGTGCAGGTGTATGATCTTGTCCCTGACATCCTTAGACAGCTCCTTGCTCTTGGCCATTTTGTAGAGGTTAGAGTCTGACTGATTCACTGAGTCTGTGGACAGGTGTCTTTCATACAGGTGACCATTGCCGACAGCTGTCTGTCATGCAGGTAACGAGTTGATTTGGAGCATCTACCTGGTCTGTAGGGGCCAGATCTCTTACTGGTTGGTGGGGGATCAAATACTTATTTCCCTCTGCAGAATGCAAATAAATTCATATACTTTCCACAATGTGATTTTCTGGATTTAATTTGTGATGTGCTATCTCTCACTGTTACCAATAACCTACCCTTCAATTATGGGCTGCTCATGTCTTTGTCAGTGGGCAAACTTACAAAATCAGCAAGGGATCAAATACTTATTTCCACCACTGTACATATGTAGTTACAAACAGTGATTCCTAAACCCAAATGTGTTGCCTTCAATGTATGCAAAGTTATGTCACGCATATTCATTGTGGATGTCCTGACAACCAGATTAGATGGATGTGTCCCATGGTCCGGTTCTTATTTCTAAAATAACTTTTGTAGCCTCTGTGTTTACTGTATCCTGGGTAATGACTCTGTTACAATGTTGACACTCCAGGAGGAGATGGTGCCAGGATCACTGCAGGCCTTCTCACTTTTACAAGCTTCTTTTATTTTTTTTTCACCTTCCAGTCTGCTCAAATGCCTTTTCCAACTGACTAGAACACAGTTGCAACACTTTAAAATTGTTGCTAATGGTCAGAGCATGCTATCTAACACAGTGTCCAATTTATTCCTATGGGCTTTGTGGCTGATGTCATTAATGCATTCTGTCATGAAATGACTTCCTTAACTTTTGCCACATGCAGGGAAGTTCTACAAAGTATGCATGATGCACTGATTTCACATGTATGACATTAGAATAACAACTTATACGTATACACATACATGCATGTATGCCAGAATTCCACCTGTTATTCTGTAGATACACATATATCTTAAATATTATGGATGGAGTCTGGGAGGGACTTATACCCATGCAATTTATATATGAAAGGGGATGGGATTTGAAATACTGCCTTTCTGTGGTTGCATTCAAAGTGGCTTACATTTTTTGTTAACAAGTGTAATATTTGTGTTTGTTAAAAATTTACTATAAATAAATTTTAAAAATGGGTTATGTATTATATTGAGGTACTTATTTTGTACCTGGGGCAACGGAAGGTTAAGTGACTTACCCAGAGGCAGAAGGAGCTACAGTGGGAATTGAACCCACTTTCTCTAGTTCTGCACTAACCATTAGGCTACTCATCTACTATACTGGTACTTTCAGTTACATGCATATCTCCGGTATTTCAGTGCACACACTTTTGCCAGCTATATGGCTTGCTTAGGTGCATATGCCTAAATTATAGGCATATATTTTCTGTTAGAGAAAGTAGACACCCAGAATGGCCTCCTATCAGGTGCCCAGTTATAGAATTGTTCCTAATAAGTTTGACCATTGTAAAAACAATTTTCTAGCAGCAGGGCCGCCAAGAGAATAGGCTGGGCCTGGGGCAAGGCCGCCCCCGTTGCGCCCTCCGCTGCTGCCAGGGCCGTGCCTAGGGTCTCTGGTGCCCCCCTGCAGACTATCAATTGGCGCCCCCCCCCCCCCCCCCCGTCTAGCATAAAATGCCATAAATAAGTAAATAAATATAAACTTTTAACGTTGAGCACCTGATTATCAAAGTGGACATATTCCAAACACTATATTGAAAATAAAATGATTTTTTTCTACCTTTGTTGTCTGGTGACTTTGTTTTTCTGATCATGCTGGCCCAGTACCTGATTCTGCTGCTATCTGTCCTCTTAACTCCATTTCCAGGTCTTCCTTTCCATTTATTTCTTTACTTTCCTCCTTTCTTCTTCATTTCTTGCCTTACATCCGTAAGTAAAAGCTGGGTCCTCTGCAGACTTGACTGTCCAGTGGACCAGCTTCTGCCTATTTTCTCCATCCATGTGCAGGTTTTCTCCCTTTTCCCTCATCTCATCTCCTTCCTCTCTTTTCCCTCCCCTCCATCCAAGTCGATCATTTCTTCTCTCTCCCTTCCCCTCCATCCATGTGCATCGCCTTCCTCTGTCTTCCCTACCCTCCATCCATGTCCAGAATTTCTCCCCTTCATTCATGTGCATCTCCTTCCTGTCTTTCCTTCCCTCCCCTGCATCCATGTCCAGCAACCCTCCTCTCTCCCCTGCCCTCCATCCACTCATGTCCAACAACCCTCCTCTCTCCCATGCCCTCCATCCACCCATGTCCAGCAATCCTCCTCTCCCTTCTATCCACCCATGTCCAGCAACTCCCCCCAGTACCCACATACAGGTGACACCTGCAGACATAAGGGCTATTGTAGTGGTGTACAGTTGGGTACAGTAGGTGTTTGGTTGGGTTTGGAGGGTTCCTCATACAATATGAAGGGGGTAGCGGTGAGATGCCCCACTGATCAAGTCAAATTTCAACCAATTTTATAAAATCCTCCAGCACAAAACTCCATTGTGCAGCTCCTGACTTTCTAAAATGAATACCAGAAGCTTGAAGTAACACAATAAACCTAAAAATGAATAATTGCTGTTGTGAGGATAGAGAAATTGTTTTAAACTAATCTAGCCTACAAGACTGATAGCTGAGGTAACCACTTCAGATGATAGATTTATCTATGAACTGCTCACATGAAAATGGCAGCATCTCATACCACCTCTACAGTCAATCAATCACTGCAGGACACACTGATAACAGATTCCACTTACCAACTTAAAGACCTATCTGAACCTAAATTCTTAATACTGAAGCAAACCCTTAACTAAGCATTAGCCAAGGAGCAGATGACACCTCCATTCCTGGCTCTTCATATTCATATTGGGATATTATAAGGGAAATTTTATAACAGGGCATCTGCTTAAGAAAGCAGTTAGGTGCCTACTAAGACTCATAATCTTTCTATAACATGGCGCCTACAGGAGAGGAGCATGGGGAGTTAGCGTGGGGAGCAGTTATGCACATGTCCAGCAATTCTCCTTCGCCCCATCCCCCTCCCATTTATGGCCACCTGCTCGCCCTCTTCTCGCCCCAACATCCCCCTTTCTCTTCCTGTCACCCTTTGTCTTTTTTAATTTACCTCGGTCGCAGTGTTCGCATCATTTCAAAACCCTGCCTGTCTCTAGTTTTCCCTCTCTTCGTGAGTTCATTCGGCCTCAGAGTCCCGCCTTCTGATGTCATTTCCTCGAGGGCGGGACTCTGAGGGAACAAACTCACGAAGAGAGGGAAAGCTAGAGAAGGGCAGGGTTTTGAAATGATGCGAACGCTGCGACCGAGGTAAATTAAACATTTAAACCCCCCAAGCGGTATGGCGGCACAGCACCGCAGCAGCGCCCTTGAAGGCAGGCGCCCCCCTGCAGTGCTTACCCCGCTTACCGTGTTGGCACGGCCCTGGCTGCTGCAGTCTCCGGTCTCACCTGCCTGCCTCCATGGCTCCGGGCCCCCTGAATTCAAAGCAGCAGTCGCAGATCACCTCTCTTCGGGCCTTCCCTCCCTATGTCCCACCCTTGTCTGATTTAACTTCCGGTTTCCGCGAGGGCAGGACACAGGGAGGGAGGGCTCAAAGGGAGGCGATCTGTGACTGCTGCTTCAAATGCAGGGGGCCTGGAGCCGAGGAGGCAGGCAGGTGAGACCGGGTACTGCAGCACTGGTGGCCTGACCCCAGCACCGGGCCCCCCTTGGAGGCCCGGGGAATTTTGTCCCTTCTGCCCCCTCTCTCGGCGGCCCTGTTTAGCAGCGCCTTTATAGACACTGAGAGTAAAGTGGCTTAAATGCCCTAGAGGTATACAAGATAATAAATTGCATAGTGAATGTCACCATGTAATTGATCAAAATTGCTTGGTACACTCAACCACTGCCACTTTGTGTATCTAGTATCTTCATCCTGCATTCACTCTTGCTTCTAATTGTTGTGTACCCTTGACTTTCCTGAGTGTAGGCACATGGAGCAGCAGCATGGCCACGGTCACTGTCACTACCAGAAAAACTCCTTTCACCTGGACTTACTGCCACAGCCAGCCCAATGCTGACTCCTCCTCACTCCAGTCCACCTTAGTCTTCCATAGAACATTCTTCCCCTTGCCCTCCCCCAAACCCAACAGCACAATTTCTTCTCTAGAGGTCCCCTAATGCTAGCACCTAGACCTGATTCAGTTGCTACTGCTGAGGAGTGGTGGCTCCCCCCCACCAGGAAAATCAGCTTATTCTAAGCCACTAAAGGCAATAACCACTCCCACACTGCCATGGGCTTTTAAAGGGGCAGTACCCCCAACAGAAATGTGAGATAAAATTTTTAACTAAATACATTATTATTTTGAGCCCTGCTTAAAGTAACTTGCAAGGCATATCAGTGCTTCACCTTTAGCACCTGCAGTAAAATATTAACTAATGAGAGAAGAACCATGAGAAATTAGGCCCTAAATTTTATATTGATGACACAACCTGGGATTTAAAAGTACAAGAGAAAAAGGAAGAGTAAACTTGTTTTTTTTTCTTTGTTTTGTTTTTTTCATTTCTATTGAGCCTGCTCTGTGCTATCCCCTTGTTACAGGTATGCAGAGTTTCCCATGTCACCTCCTGGCACTCAGACTGAGGTCTACCTCTCTCTGATGTATAAAGTGTCATTCAAAAGAAGAAATATTCAGGGTAAGCTGTTAAATATATGAATTGTGTACCCTACATGGCACTGGATCAACTAGCGATCCCTAGTGGAGGAGTGGCCTAGTGGTTAGGGTGGTGGACATTTGTCCTGAGGAATTGAGTTCAATTCCCACTTCAGGCACAGACAGCTTCTTGTGACTCTGGGCAAGTCACTTAATCCTCCATTGCCCCAGGTACAAATAAGTGCCTGTATACAATATGTAAGCTGCATTGAGCCTGCCATGAGTGGGAAAGTGCTGGGTACAAATGTAAAAAAAAAAAATTAGGACCAGCTAGCTCTCTGCTGGATCTTCTAATAGCAGTAATAAGCAAAAAATAATTATCCTTTATGTGCTCTGTGGATATCTCACTCCCAGTACCCATATGGGTTTCCTGTTACCACAGAAATCCCTGCAATAAGTAAGCTGCTGAAAAGCTGTGAAGGCATATTGTCTCAGAGGTCTCAGGGCTGGGCCTACAAAAGAGGACACAAGATTCCTTACATGAATTAAAAATTAAATAAATGTAAGGCAGGGTTTGTTTGAACTCAGGCAAGATTTCTTTGCATGACTTCTGCCATGCAGCAAACTGTGGACGTTGTATTGAGTATTTATTTGTAAAACCACATCAGATATGTACAGGAATGTGATGTCTAATATGTTTTTAAATAATACATTTTAATAGTCCATAAATGGGTCTTGTGTGGCTGACATGGAAACAGCAGGCAATAAGTGTTTGCTCACCAACTCATCTTGTAAACAAGAGGACAGCATACATGGGGTGAGGAGAATAGATGGATCTCTGTGGGCAGTGGTGGCTGTGGTCCTCTCACCCCCACTCCACTGTTTCCTTTTACTCGGTTTAGGAGTGGGAGATCTAAGGATTATCTTTGATCATGAGTGGAGTCTGCCAGCAGCTGATTTACCAGGGCAAAAGTCTGCTTTAGGAGTTCATATGATAGGGCCTTTCCTAAACATTTGCTTTGATTACCTTTAAGGCTTTTCAAATTGATGCTCCTGATTACTTGTCCTGTTTGACTATCCCTCATTGCTCTGCTAGGGCCCTTCGGTCCATCAGCGATCATCAACTGGTTTTACCCAGTCCAATGTTAGCCCATCTGGAATCTACGTGACATAGAGGGGCATTTTCAATATGATGTCTAAGTCCGACTTTAGACATTTTGCAATGTTAGCTGTCCACTGCAGTCAGAGAGCCACGGCCGACTATGGCCAGAGTTTTGAACCTTCTTCAAGGTCCGTGGCAAATCTCTCTACAAAATACAAAACAGCACTTCAGAATTCTAGGTTGCCAGAACAGTGATGTGAGAAACTGTGGTTTATAACAGGGTTGGGGGTTTTTTTCCGGTCAATATATTTTTATTTTACATTTATATATTAACATAAATGTTTAGGAATATCACAAGATAATAACAAGAAAAATTATAATAAATTGAAACAATAATTAGTTCCACTTTGTCCACAATTTTAGATCCAAGTACTAAGAAATAAAGAAATACAGGAAATTATTTTATCAATAGAGCAGCAGAGAGCCGAATGTTCGCAGCCGATATACAGCAAGTTCAATTATTAGGTGAAGCCAAGGTCTCTATAGCTCCCTCCTTAGAATTAATATACTCCAACAGTTTTTGTGGATCAAAAAAAAAAAACATAATTGTTTGAGTTTAACGAGATTAAACATCTGCAAGGGAATTTTAACATAAATGTACCACCTAAATTAAGAACTCTTGGTTTTAAAACCAAGAATGCTGTCCTTCTTTTTTGTGTTTCCCTGGCTAGGTCAGGAGAAATTTAAATTTTTGATCCCAAAAACTCTGTATTCATATGATGAAAATAAATTTAAAAATATTGTTTTTGTCTGGTTCTAATGCAAATGTCACTAGAAGGGTAGTCCATTCCGTTATCACTTCCAAAGAATTTTCTAGAAATTCAGTCAAGTTCATATCAGATTGAGATCCTATAGTAGGTCTGGAAGTGCCCATTATGTATTGGGCTCTGACAATGGGTGGGTAACCCTCAGACGGTATTCCCAATACCTCCCCAAAATATTTCTTTAGCAAATCAAGAGCTGAGATGAGTGGTGACTTAGGGAAGTTTAAAAACCTCAAATTATTTTTCCTTCCTTGGTTCTCTAAGTACCAGTGGCGTACCAAGGGGGGAGGGGCGGTGGGGGCAGTCCGCCCCAAGTGCACGCCGCTGGGGGGTGCCGTGGCGCGTGCCTGCTCCGAATTCGCTAAACTTCTTTGCTCGTTTGCTGCAGCTCCCTCTGCCCCGGAACAGGTTACTTCCTGTTCCGGGGTAGAGGGAGCTGTAGCGAACGAGCAAAGAAGTTTAGCGAACTCGGAGCAGGCGCGCGCCGCAGCACCCCCCCCCCCAGCAGCGTGCACCCGGGGGGGGGGGTCATTTCGCCGGAGGGGGGGAAGGTGTAATTTAGTGGGGGGGGGGGGGGCGCGCTGCACCGGGGGGGGGGGGGGGGGGGGGCCGGCGCATCGGTGCTCCGCCCCGGGTGCCATCCAGGCAAGGAACGCCACTGCTAAGTACTCCAACTTACGAGCTTGTACATCTCTGTCCTTGATAGCCAGTGAGGAAAAACTTTGTAGATGGGCTACCTCCCCTTCTAATGATACAGTTCTCTGAGAGTAATTGTCAACATTTTCAGATAAAACTTGAAAGGAATGTTTAATTTCCACAATTTCTCCTTTAAAGATGTTAGATACTTGAAGGAGAGAAGAGTTTAGTCCCTGGATCGCATCCCATAAAAGATCTAATGTTACCACAGCTGGTCTTGTCACTTCTCCAATGCTTCTGGGAGTAGATCCCTGGCTGGGAGGGGAAGCAAGTCGAAACGCCTGATTCTCCTCCGAAGTATCTCCTCTCAGGGTTTGCGCAGCCACAGGTCCTCCTCTGTTACTGGCAGAGGCCAAACCCCTGTCAGGCACCCCTGCGCACTGCGATCCCATCGGCATACGCCCACTACCCAGCATTGGAGGTGCTGTTCAAGAGGGAGGACTGAGAGAAACTCCCTCGACGCTACGGTCCGCTTCTAAAATCGTGGATTCCGAGGAAGTGGACACCGGCTCTCCTTGCCTCCAAATTCTGAAATTTTCCAGGGTAGTCTGACGGGTGGTCAGGGTCTCCACAGGGCTCGAGGAGGTAAGTATCCTTGGTTTCCCTTTCCTTTTCCCCATGTTACCACCAGGAAAATTCCTATCAGACCACTCAGGTGTTCAGGAGCTTCGTGAGGCCACGTCTGCTCCAGTCGCCATCTTGGATCTTCCGACTATAACAGGGTTGTTTAATTAGTGTGGTCACCAGAATTCTGCCACGCTGTTTTGTATTTTGTAGAGAGATTTGCCATGGACCCTGAAGAAGATTCGAAACTCTGGCCACAATTGGCCGTGGCTCTCTGACTGCAACGGACAGCTAACATAGACAAGTTAAGAACATTAAAAAGATAAAGAGAAAAAAACTAAAAGAGAAAACTTGTACTACTTCTCTGTACCTTTTCTAATTCCACTATATCTTTTTTGAGATGCGGTGACCAGAATTGCACACAGTATTCAAGGTTCAGTCGCACCATGGAGCAATACAAAGGCATTATATCGCCCTCATTTTTGTTTTCCATTCCTTTCCTAATAATACCTAACAATCTATTTGCTTTCTTAGCCACCGCCACTGCACACTGAGCAAAGGGTTTCAACGTATCATCAACGATGACACCTAGATCCCTTTCCTGGTCGGTGATTCCTAGTTGGGAACCTTACATCACGTAGCTATAGCTCAGGTTCCTCTTTCACAGATGCATCACTTTGCACTTGCTCACATTAAACATCATCTGCCATTTGGATGCCCAGTCTCCCAGTCTTGTAACGTCTTCTTGTAATTTTTCACAATCCTCTTGTGATTTAACAACTTTGAATAACTTTCTGATGTCAGCAAATTTGTAACTACCTCACTAGTCACTCCCATCTATAGATTATTTGTAAATATGTTAAAAATAGCGGTCCCAGCACAGACCTCTGGGGAACCCCACTATTTACCTTTCTCCATTGAGAATACTGACCATTTAACCTGCTGCGCATCCATTTTCGGGCTGACACCTTACCTCCAGCCATTGACCTAGCGGTAAAGTCTCACATGGTATCCGGGCAGTAATGACCTATGCACGTCAAATGCCACTTGGCGTGCACCCAATATGCATGTCCGAAAATAATTTTTCAGATGCGCACCAAAAATGAAATTAACTCAAGAGCCACATGGTAGCTGGGCGGTAACTCCATTTTGGCGCATTTTGGGCGCACATAGACGCTTATGCGGCTTAGTAAAAGGGCCCAATAATGTGCCCATGATGTCTATTACCTGTATCCAACCAGGTAGCCACATTTTGTACCAGATGAATGTAATTATGTGGAATACCAATATATTACCCATTATAATTGTCCAAGCTTCTTAAAATGATAGAATTCCAGTTCTCAGAATGCCAGGAAAGATCAGAAGATTTTAGCAGCCAAAGTATTGTAAACTTAACAAAAGCTACCTGTAACACTTGTCCTGTCTGTCTGTCTGTCCTGATTTAGATTGTAAGCTCTTTTGAGCAGGGACTGTCTTTTTCTTCATGTTCAATTGTGAAGCGCTGCGTACGACTGGTAGCGCTATAGAAATGATTTGTAGTAGTAGTAGTAGTAGTAGTAGTAGTAATATGATTCTTAAAGCATAGCTATCATCCAATATTTCCTAGCTTCATGATGCACCATGAATCCAAATTTTCAAAGTCTCTCAAGCACAATCTGGAAATCTCACTAAACCTCACTACTGGGATCTTAGTCTTCTCCAAATTCAGCACACAATGGTTAGCTACAAACCACATTGCAACCAATAAAGCACTCTCCCAATTGGCCCCGTATCCAGCCAATTGTCTCCTAATAGGCCCCTCATCCTCCTAATTGTGAATTGGATATCATACTGCTTAAACACCACTCCAAACTCTGAAAATCATGAGCACATAGGACCATAAAGATGTTAAAAAGGACAAGTGATAGTGCAGAACCCTGGGGAATAGATCTATTCTGTTGACTCCTATCTGCAAGAAATGACTCAATCCAACTAATATCCATAGTATAGGGCTGTGATGGGCAACCTTTTGAGCTTGGTGTGTCAAAATTCGCCAAAAAACCGAGCATAACTTGGGTGGTGTGTCACTTCGAGAAAAAAAACCATAATTTTGCGATATTTATAGTTTAAATAACAGAAATGTATAATTGTAATATATAACTGTATTTAATAAACCAAAAACTAATTATTTAACTTACCTGCTTAGTGACTTCTTTGTTCATCTGTCAGTCGGTTTCTTTTGTTGGTCTTGATATTATTTAACTTGTGTGGGGTGCCGTGAACTAAGATAAGTGAGGGGGAGGGGGAATTCTTTAACTAACCTGGAAAGGAAAGAAAGAACAGCAGCAGCAGCAGCAGAGTGAGACTTAGAAAATGAAAATCAGCTCACACTGCACGTAATTCTCTGGAAGGTTTTCAGTAGATTGTCTTTCTTTCAGAGAACTATGCACCCTCCCCCCCAGACTGAGAAATGCCTGCCCTGTTAAATCATGGCATAACCTGCTGTTATATTACTTATATTTATCCCAAACAATTTATCATGGGAGCCCATTCTTAAGAATCTTACCTCACTGTTATGGCGGCGGCTAAGCAAGGGGCAGGCAGGGCACAACAAGAGAAGAGTCAGAAGACAGAGACCAGACCGTCCCGCTGCAGCCTCGTGCTCTCATCAACTCGCAATTATTATGGCAGCGGCTGAAGCGAAGGCGTCAGGCTCAGACAGTAGAAGTAAGCCGCTGCGCCTGCGTGAAGCGTGCAGTGCGTGCAGGATTATCACCAGCTGATGCTGAGCAGGTAGGAGCTGGCTGGCACACGCACGAGCACAGACGCTGCCTCTAGCCTGCCTGCGTCGCCGTCGCGCGTGCATCAGAGCAGAGGAGTTAAGAAGGTGAGGTGGTCGCGTGCTCATCGGAGGATTCTGTCGGGGAGTGCGGGGCGGATTTCAGCATTCCCTTGATTTGTCGAGAAACCTGGACAAATCAAGGAAATGCTGAAATCTGCCACGTGTCAGCGAAAATGGCACGCGTGTCAGTGCTGACACGCGTGTCATAGGTTCGCCATCAGGGGTATAGGGAATAAAATTCTGAATCTAGAGTCTGTGATGGAAGAGGCTGATTTGGATCTAGTGGCAGTCATGGAGAGGCGGTTCACGGAGAACCACACAATTACAGAATCTAGAGGGTAATGAAGAGGCACTGTGGGTTAATCTGGAAAGAGGGAATGGCAAAATGTATTTACATTAGTGTGATATATAGGCATCCTTCACAGACAGAAGTGGACAGAGATTTAATTGAAGTCATTCAAATTATAGCTGTGAAAAGGGAAGTAATAGTAATAGGCGACTTTCATATGCCATATGTTGATTGGGTATCCCTTTTGTGGAATCTTCTAGAAGTAGGGAGATCTCGAATTCTCTAGAGGGAGAACTGTTCGAGCAGTTGGTAATGGAATCCAAGCAGGATGGGGGGAGGGGGTCATACTGGACTTAGTGCTTACTAAGACTGCTTCTGATGCTATAATGGGTGATTTTCTTGCAACCAGTGATCACCAGATGACATGGATCAATATGACAACAGGCTTTTCTAGAGGGATGAACTTTCTAATGTTTGAAGATGATGGCTTAAATGATGTTTGATATGTTTTTATGGGATTTTAAATTATATATGTTTTATTGTTACCCGCTTTGACCAAAGCGGGATACAAATATGAAAAATAAATAAATACATCTCTAACAGAATCAGAAGAAACATATCCCATTTGTCCATGCTCCATAGTAAAGTATCAGAGAGGGACAATAGTAGTGACTCTGTGTTATATCCCTCCCTGAAACCAAACTGTTGAATATCCAACAGCCCATGCTCTTTGCTTACTTTCCAAAATTGTAATAACACAATCAGGAGCATTTTCGAAAGAGAAGGACACCCTCTTCTGACACAAATCGGGAGATGGGCGTCCTTCTTTCAGGGTCGCTCAAATTGGCATAATCGAAAGCCAATTTTGGACATCCTCAACTGCTTTCCATCACGGGGATGACCAAAGTTCACGGGGGCGTGTCGGCAGTGTACTGAAGGTGGGATGGGACGTGGTTAAGAGATGGGCGCCCTTGGCTGATTAATGGAAAAAAGAAGGGCGTCCCTCACAGGCATTTGGCCAACTTGGTCCCTTTTTTTTCACAACCAAGCCTCGAAAAGGTGCCCGAACTGACCAGATGACCACCGAAGGGAATTGGGGATGACCCTCCTTACTCCTCCAGTGGTCACCAACCCCCTCCCACCCTAAAAAAAAATATTAAAAAACATTTTTTGCCAGCCTCTATGCCAGCCTCATTGTCATACCCAGCTCCATCACAGCAGTATGCAGGTCCCTGCAGCAGTTTTTAGTGGGTGCAGTGCATTTCAGGCAGGTGGACCCAGGCCCCCCCCCACCTGTTACACTTGTGGTGGTAAATGGGAGCCCTCCAAAATCCACCCGAAATCCACTGTACCCACATATAGGTGCCCCCTTCATTCTTAAGGGCTATGGTAGTGGTGTACAGTTGTGGGGAGTGGGTTTTGGAGGGGTTTGGGGGGGCTCAGCACCCAAGGTAAGGGAGCAATGCACCTGGGAGCCATTTCTGAAGTCCACGGCAGTGCCCCCTAGGGTGCCTGGTTGGTGTCCTGGCATGTCAGAGGGACCAGTGCACTACGAATGCTGGCTCCTCCCATGACCAAATGCCTTGGATTTGGTCATTTTTGAGATGGGCGTCTTCGGTTTCCATTATGGCCGAAAACCAGGGATGACCATCTCTAAGGTCGACTATCTCAACATTTAGGTTGACCATCTCTAAGGTTGACCTAAATGTTGAGATTAGGGCGTCCCTGACCGTATTATCGAAACGAAAGGTGGACGTCCATCTTGTCCATAATATGGGTTTTTCCGCTCCTTCGCCAGGACGTCCTTAGAGATGGACGCCTTTAGAGATGGTCATCCCCGTTCGATTATGCCCCTCCACGTATTCCAAAAGTTTACTCAACAGGTTTAAGTCTGAGATAAACCTATAAATCTCTGATGCACCTCCTCTAAATTCTTGCTCCAGAGGCAGTGAAACACATTTCGGTTGAAAGGGCAAAACAAACCAATCTCTGGCTCCACCTCCAGGCTCTCTAGTTATTGATGCTGTGTTGGGCAAAATATTGGTGCGGACAAGACCCAGTGGTTTGGCCCATTCTGCAACCTATGTCCCCCTATTAAGGAGAGGAGCCACTACAGATTGTTTCAAAAATACCCTTTCTTCAACGAAGTAACCTCATTGGGTGCTAGGTCAGGGGAGCGCTAAGGTACTTTAACAGGGAGCAGGATGCCAACCCACAATTTTTCTGTTGTCACTACGGCAGTGATACAAGGCAAAATCTTTTGCTTGGTTACCACAGCTGCATCATCGAAGGAGGATTCTAGCCAGTTGCATCATGAAAAGACTGGGGGGTTTTTCAGAGGACATTCTATCCTAAAGAATGCGATTGTGTCAGTTAACTGTGTGACAGAACTGTTATTCCCAAGGCTAACCATTATGCACGCCCCATGGATGCTATGAAAGATGTAAGTCGTTGCATGAGCACAATGGCCTTTTGTAACTTGTGTTTTCACTAGGGAAACAATCAGCCTTTAAAAAAGAGGAAGTGAAGACCTGCTATCAAATTATATTGTACCTAATAAAAGACAGTATGTTATTAGCTAATAAAATTTCCAACTAATCAGAAAATGTTGTAAAATAAACAAACTTCCTGCTTAATCGGTTCTTCTCCATCTGACTCAAATACATCACAAAAAAAACATGTTTGCTTAAATCTGTAGCAACTGTAGGAGAAGCCTAGCTGGTGTGGTGAGAATACTACCCCAGATACAATACTGCTTATTTCTACTGCCCTATTCAGAGAAAAATAGTTCTATGAAGGCTCTGGTGTCTTCAGGCATTGAAATCCAGCAGGAAATTATACCAAAGTAAGGTGACAAATTACCTTTCAGGAAAACTGTTAAGACTTATGGATTGGACCCAGGGTCAAATTTACAGTTTATGCCCCTTTATTGCAGCTGCCCGTATCCTTATCTCAGTTCCCTTCTTATTTTCATGCTTGCATTTCAGTAGCACCAACCTCAAAGTGAAAATTCAGCTGTGGCCTAACTGCATTTACACTCAGATGGGCTTTGTAGTGCCTTGCCCCCCCCCCCCCCCCCCGCTTTGTTTTCCATTACCATAGAAACCTGTGATCAAGCCAGAACCTCACAAGGCCTGTCAGAGCTTGAGGGCAGATAGGCCCCATGATGAATGTTTAGTCTGAGCTTGCTGCCATTGCTTTAGGACCAATATGGATAAACCGAAAGACAGGCCTGGATGGAGGTATGGTGGCAATACTCCAGCGCCTTTCTAAATTTTGCATTGGAGAAAGTTGCTTATGTTGCCTTCTTTGCTTATATCTTGGCCTAGTTAGATCTTCTCTTTCTCCAAACTGTCTCATTTACTGTGCACTACAAATGTACTGGCTGCTTGAACCTGGAAGCATAAGGGAAAATTTTTGACTGCCAAGCATTTTCTTTCTGCTGCTTGTTGAAGCAGAAAAGGAGAAGTTACTGCAAGAGGGACTTATAGTATAATTCCCCAGGTCCCTTCTTACCAGGGAAAACAACCTGGCCAGTGGTGAATTCTGGACCCTAGTGAGAATTTTGAGAATGCAAGCCCCCTGAAAGAATGGACAAAGACTGTGCTGTACTCAGGCCGAGGTATCACAGAAACTGCTTTGAAAAGCTTGAGGCTCCAGGTCTTTAATTTTGTTTAAATTCTTAAATCTTTTCATTGTTATACATTAAACATTGAAATGTATACCACTCTGTGAAGGATGACTTCAAGGCACTCACAAGGAAGATAGCTTGGGACTTTGCTGTCCCTGGTGTGCTCCAGGACAGTCCATGCTTGCCTTCCTGGCTGGTGTGTGCTCTTTTCCTGTCAATCAGGAGAGGATGCACAGAAACAGAGGAGTAGCGTGATCAACAGGACACTTCCAAAGAAACCAAGGAGATGAAGAATAAGTAGTAAAAATGTTCTTTAATAGTAGAAAATAAGACTTGGCACCGTGTTTCAGCGAGAAACACCTGCCTCAGAAGTCTGTATACGGTAAATGCCAGTGGGTGGAGCTGAACCAAATCAAGCCTTTAGAAAGACTAATGATTGGTAGATATGCAGGATACGTTGGTAGAAAACACAAGCAAAACTGAAAGGAGAATCGTGTCCACAAAAATATCACTGTGGTTGCTTTTGGTTTTAATTCAGAGAGGATGCCATGTAATCAACAGGCACCTGTTCTCCTGCTTAAAAGACAGGCCTGGAGGTGGTTTAACTGCCCTTTCGAAGGCTCATTGAAAGCTTGTGGGGAACTATATGATATTTGTATGATTTTACATTTTTTTTATTCTAAATTGTGTTTTTTAAGAATAGATAACTGTTGTTTTGCAGTGCTATTTGTCTTTGCCGCTTGCTTCTAGGTTCCTTATAGATTGTATTTCATGCCTTCGTCTGGCCATTTTACTAGTGTTATGCTGCTAACACAATTTTAAGTTCTTTATGTCAAGCTATACCTAATGTATACGCCTTGGATGAATCTCTTTGTACAAGCGGTTAATAAATCCCAACAAATAAATAAAATAAAGGCAAATTGTAGTTTGCTGTGAGCAAAGTTCAGATGTGGTAGCTGCAGCTCCCAAGTTAACTTTAGGCAGGTAATTAATTTATTGTTTGAAGTTTTTGAATATTATCAAAAGAAAAACGACATTAAAATAATAATAAAATATGACAATAATGTTTATTGATTTTGAGATTATGGTTATGTTCAAGGTTATGATGTTGGTTTATCATCAATAGTTTTTAAGAAAATTTGAAGAGGGTGAATAATTTTGTATTTTTATTTTATTTTTTTAAATATACACAGCATTTCAAGAAAACTCTTGATTTGGAAAATAGAGGGGCTTAGGTAATATAAATTCAAATTATACAAATATTCAGATTATAGGATATATGTTATTCCCCCCTCTAATCTCTAGTCTACAATATAGGAGAGAAAACAAGGTACAATTCCATGAAATATGTTTTCCACTGAATAAAGCTAGGAAATAGAAAGGGGAACTTAAGTGCCATCAATAACTATTACGGAGTAGATGTTGATATTACTGCTGGCTGTAGATTAGAAGTAATCCTCGAATCTAAAAAAGAACTCAAATGAATAGGGTCATAGAAAATATATTTAACTGAACTAACTTTAAATACACATTTACAGGGAAAGTTAAGCCAAAATAAACCACCTAACTGTATGACCCGGGGACGAAGTTTTAGGAACAATTGATGCCTCTTTTGAGTTGCTCTTGCAATATCAGTGCTGTTTTGTAATTCATAAAGAGTTCGTCCCTATGATGGAAAAATTGTCTCAAAATACAATCACGATCTGGTTCCAATACAAAAGTCACTATTAAAGTTGCTGGTGTAGTACCCGTCTCATCATCTTGAATTATTTGTGTAAAGTTCAACATATCAAATGAGACTTCTGCTCCTTGTTCAACTTGATTGATGTTTTCTTTTTTATCCTTTTTATATGGTGGAATATAATATATCTTAGAGACTGGCGGATAGGCCTGCTCCAGGATCTTCAATACCTCTGATAGATATTTCTTAAAAGTTATTAAAGGAGCAATAGATATAACTTTAGGAAAATTAATCAGCCTTAGAGTTTTAGCACTTAGTTGATTTTCTAAATTTTAATTTTTATAATGTAACAGCATATTTTCCTTAATCAAGTTGGACTGAGTTTGTTGAAGAGATTTTATATTGTCATTATTTGTTTCTATTATTTTCTCAATATTTAATATTCTTGTTTCCAAGATTGGAATCTTTTCTAAAGGCAATTTAGTAATTTGAGTTACCAATTGCAATTTCTGTGAAAAGGAAGTTTCTAAACTCATAAGAGCTTCCCAAATTGAGTCTAGAGTAATAGTGGTTGGTTTTAGAGGCAAAAAGGACTTACTGAGTGCAGTAAATTCAGCTGAAGTTTCACCCGATGGCTGCTTGTCCTCTACTGCTCTGGAGTCTGCCAAAACATTGGCTCTCCCCAGTGTTTCTCAGTCACGGTCTCAGGCTCTACACAAACAGTCACAGACTCTGGAACAACGTGAGCCCTTGGCCTACTGTCATCAAGCGGCAGCAGGATGCAAAACCCCCCAACCAGGACTGGACTAACAAGGAAGAATGGAGCTGAAGCTGTAGGCAGGCAGTGCTGGAACAGACAGGACTGGAACAACAGGACTGGAGCTGAAGTTTTAGGCAGGTAATGCTGGAACAGACAGGACTGGAACAACAGGACTGGAACCATCTATCTGATCTTCGCCCTTCACCTACTGTTTTGTCTGGATTTTGGACTTTGCATTTTGGACTTTGCATTCTGCACTTTAGCCATAATGAAGTATTTGCTATAATGATGAATTTGTTTTTTATTCTTACAACTCTTTGTTTTTCTCCTATTCTTGTTGCTCACTCTCCACCCTTTTGTTTATCTTCTTAGCATTAATACTACTCATACTATGTCTATAGCTTCTGTTGCCTAGTTTTCTAATGCTTCGTATCGTATGCAGGCAGGAATGGAACAGACAAGACTGGAACAGCAGGACTGGAGCTGAAGCTGTAGGCAGGCAATGCTGGAACAGACAAGACTGGAACAACAGGACTGGAGCTGAAGCTGAAGGTAGAGGGGACTAGAGCAAGCAAGGCAGACTAGGCAGAACACAAAGCTGACCCACACAGACAAACAACAGAACTAAGGCTGAAGGCTGACCCTAGCACACAAACAAACAGAGAAGAACAGAAGCAGAAGTGCACACAGGCACCCTAAACAAGAAATCAAAGACAGAAGTGCCCACGGGCACACAGACTATGAACAAGGCAGAAGTGCTTCACTGCACACGGACTAACATGGAGACCTTTGGCATTGCAAAGGCCCTGAATGAAAGTCCACCACTTCCTTATAAAGGCCCTCACTAATGATGTCACAACTACAGGACAGAGGCAGGAAACACACTGAACACCAAAGTGAAGCTTGAAACACACAGGAAGTGGAAACACTACAGGACAGAGGTAGGAAACAAACTGAACACCAAAGTGAGGCTTGAAACACACAGGAAGTGGAAACACTACACGAAAGAAACAACAATGCAAGGTGAAAGAACAGACAGGAGCCAGCTCAGAAGCTGACCATCGGGAAATAAGGTGAGTCAAAGAGGGGTCACGATCACAGTCGTGACATTCTCCTCCGGTGCTGACATCCAGCGGCTCCATGCTGCAGTCCGGCCCCACTGGAGGAAGCACTCCTTGGTTGATAACACAAGGGGCTTCCCACCCCTGTTGCAGCTCCATCGCCGGCATTCTCGGAGGCCTCCGCTCATCAGGGCTAAATGAGATCTCTACGTCAAGTTGGGGGAGTGGGAAATTTCCCACTGCTCCCTCCAGCAGCGAGGCTCCTGGCCCCAAAGAACTTCCAGGCACTGCAAAACAGTCCATTGGCCCCAATGGTCTCACAGGTGTAGCGGCACCAACACGCTGTTTACCCCTCCTTTTTGGCATGAGCACAGAAGAGGGTGAATAATTTGATATTTGGTCTAGCATAATTTATAGTTTGTCAATCTAGAAAAAACTCCTTGCAGCAGATTATAACAATTGAACTTTGAAAGTAAAATTTTTTTAGGTATATTAAAAGCAATAAGTCGACAAAAGAATCGGTTGGACCGCTAGATGACTGAGGGGTAAAAGGGGCGATCAGTGAAGCCAAAGCCATAGCAGAGAGATTAAATGAATTCTTTGCTTCGGTCTTCACTGAGGAAGATTTGGGAGAGATACCGGTGCCAGAAATGGTATTCGAAGCTGACGAGTCAGATAAACTGACTGAAATCTAAATAA
Source organism: Microcaecilia unicolor (assembly GCF_901765095.1). Taxonomy (NCBI): domain Eukaryota; kingdom Metazoa; phylum Chordata; class Amphibia; order Gymnophiona; family Siphonopidae; genus Microcaecilia; species Microcaecilia unicolor. The sequence goes on from NC_044031.1 coordinate 282,303,156, forward strand.
ACCTGGGGGATGTAATGGGGCAATTTGACAAATTGAAGAATAGCAAATCTCCTGGACTGGATGGTATTCATTCCAGAGTACTGATAAAATTGAAAAATGAACTGGTGGAACTATTGTTAGTGATATGTAATTTATCTTTAAAATTGAGCGTGGTACCGGAAGATTGGAGGGTAGCCCATGTAACGTCGATTTTTAAAAAAGGTTCCAGAGGGGATCCAGGAAATTATAGACCAGTGAGTCTGACGTTGGTGCTGGGCAAAATGGTAGACTATTATAAAGAACAAAATTACAGAGCATATTCAAAAGCATGGATTAATGAGAGAAAGCCAACATGGATTTAGTGAAGGGAAATCTTGCTTCGCCAATCTATTACATTTCTTTGAAGGGGTGAACAAACATGTAGATAAAGTTGAGCCAGTTGATATTGTGTATCTGGATTTTCAAAAGGCGTTTGACAAAGTACCTCATGAAAGGCTCCAGAAGAAATTGAAGAGCCATGGGATAGGAGGTAATGTCCTATTGTGGATTAAAAACTGATTAAAGGATAGAAAACAGAGAGTAGGGTTAAATGGTCAGTATTCTCAATGGAGAAGGGTAGATAGTGGGGTTCCTCAGGGGTCTGTGCTGGGACCACTGCTTTTTAACATATTTAAAAATGATCTAGAGATGGGAGTAACTAGTGATGTAATTAAATTTGCTGACGACACAAAGTTATTCAAAGTTGTTAAATTGCGAGAGGATTGGGAAAAATTACAAGAGGACCTTACAAGACTGGGAGACTGGGTGTCTAAATGGCAGATGACGTTTAATGTGAGCAAGTGCAAAGTGATGCATGTGGGAAAAAGAGGAAACTGAACTATAGCTATTTAATGCAAGGGTCCACGTTAGGAGTCACCGACCAAGAAAGGCATTGTTATTGATGATACATTGAAATCCTCTGCTCAGTATGCAGCAGCGGCTAAGAAAGCAAATAGATTGTTAGGTATTATTAGGAAAGGAATGGAAAACAAAAGTGAGGACATTATAATGCCTTTGTATTGGTCCATGGGGCGACTGCACCTCGACTATTGTGTTCAATTCTGGTCACCGCATCTCTAAAAAGATATAGTGGAATTAGAAAATCTACAGAGAAGAGTGACGAAAATGATAAAGGGGATGAGACGACTTCCCTATGAGGAAAGGCTGAAGCGGCTAGGGCTCTTCAGCTTGGAGAAGAGATAGCTGAGGGGAGATATGATAGAGGTCTATAAAATAATGAATGGAGTGGAATGGATAGACGTGAATCGTATGTTTACTCATTCCAAAAATACTAGGACTGGGGGCATGCAATGAAGCTACAAAGTAGTAAATTTAATACGAATCGGAGAAAATATTTCTTCACTCAATGTGTAATTAAACTCTGAAATTCTTTGCCAGAGAATGTGGTAAAGGCGGTTAGCTTAGCGGGGTTTAAAAAGGTCTGGACGCTTACTAAAAGAAAAGTCCATAGACCATTATTGAATTGACTTGGGGAAAATTCACTGCTTATTTCTGGGATAAGTAGCATAAAATATATTGAGCTTTTTTTGGATATTGACAGGTTTTTGTGACCTGGATTGGCCACTGTTGGAAACGGGATGCTGGACTTGATGGACCTTTGGTCTGTCCCAGTGTGGCAATACTTATGTACTTATGAAATAGAAGCAAATAAACACAAATATTCGAAAATCCATTTACAGGCAAACTTTAAAACATAATTTTGGGCACCTAGGTTAATAGGGCAGGAAGGCGCCTAGTTTATAAAGACACGGGTTTCTATGCATCTTTTTTTAAATTTTATTTATAAGAATTTAATTTTACAAGCACTAAAATAACTTGCTAGAAATACAGACAAAATAATACAAGAATTATTTCAATCAGGTAATTATAAACTCTTCCTTAGACCACAAAATAGGGAGAGTGAAACAAGACAAGGAGATCAATTAAACAACAGTAAACAAAGAAAACGTGGTATTAACCTGATTATCCCCAGTTATTTATTATCTGAATCATTATTCCACATTGATTGTCTGGTTGGCTTCTTCAAACCCAAAACGGTGTATAGTCAATTTATTTCGTTGGAAACATACTTATTGTCCAATATTAGTGGAAATAATACAACTGATTTCATTTTTTCTCTTTTAAACCCAGAAATTATTTAACAATACAAATACTTGAGTATCTAATCCAATTCCCACTGATTAAGGTAATCCCCGTTTCACAGGCTTCACTCCTTTTGAATAAATATACTAAGAGGAATAATTTCAGAGGAAAAAACTTTAGGAGTCATACCCGGAACTCTGGGAAAACAACAATCTCGATATTAATCATCTGTAATAATATTCATTTTGTTCAAATTTTTCTGGTCTATTATCATCTTCAAAATCTTAACCATTTCCTTCTATGCATCTTTTAAAATGCAAGTGCAAATCCTGCAAAATTGCATCTAGATTGAAGGCATGGACATTACACTGGTTCGAGAGCAGATGTAAATGTGCATATTTTATAAGATAAACGTATCAATTGCAACTCTACCCATGTACTGCCAAAATTCATTCCCTGTACAGACCTAGGGATTCTTTTACTAAGGCACTCTAATAATTTAGCGTGTGTTAAGTGTCATGCAGCCCTTAGGTATACAGTGGGCTACCTGGCATGTAGCACATGCTAACCCCAGGATTCTATATATAGCGCCTAGTGTTCCATGCTGAAATCCAAGCATATTCTATAACAACGCACATTACTTAATTGGCTTAACAAGCTACTCATCATTTTAACAGCACTTAACAAGCAATAATGAGCACTGGGCCCCTTTTACCAAGCTGTGGCAAAAGGGGCCAGCGCTGGCATTGGCATGTGTTTTACACATGCACTGAGGCCCCCTTTTACCGCAGCTGGAAAAAGGGAAGGCTCGCTTTCCTCCAGGAAATGGCTGTGTGGCAAGTAAAGCACTTGCCACGCGGCCATTTCAGGGGGAGCCTTTATCACCACCCATTGAGGAGGCGGTAAGGGCTCCCACATTAACCCAGCGGTAACCAGGCAGTGCGTGGCACTGCCCGATTACCACTGGGTACACTCCAGTGCTACAAAAATAAATAAATGTTTGTAGCGCGGGAAATGATGGCGCATTAGGGATGGGAAGTACTGCTAGACTGCTGCGGTAGCCTGGTGGTACTTCCTGCATAGCGAGTGGCAAGCCAGCGTTGGGCTTACTGCTGCTTAGTAAAAGGAGCCCACTAATTGGCAATAATTAGAATTTATGCACACGACCCGCCAAGTGTATTCTGTAATGCAGAGCACCTAAATTCTAATGCATGCAGCCAAAAAAGGGCGTGGTTGTAGGTGGGGAAATGGGTGTTTTGTGGCACTCCAAAATTTACAATCAGTTTTATAGAATATGCCCCTCTGCACCTAGATCTACGCACCAGTATTTTCGCCATGTTTTTCTTTGTGCAAGTGGACATGCATAGTTCTAGGTGCTGGGATATCAACTAATCATATTCTATATACCATGCCTAAATCTAGGCACCACTTATAGAATACAGTTAAGTGGAAGTTTGTTCCACATGGATTTTTCAGGTGCCATATATAGAATCTGGTCTTAAATCTGTTAGCATGCCTTAGTAAAAGAACCCTCTACTGTACAAGTACATGGCAGCCTGTACCATGTATATTTTTAACTGTGACCTAATTTCATAACAGACCATCTACACCAGCCATTCCTTACCCACTGCCTCAATTGCATGCAAATCTAACTCATGAATATTCATTGTGGGTATCCTGAAAACTTGATAGGACCAGCCCCCTAATTCTATAAATGTTGCGTTAAATTGCGTGTGCAAATTTGGGTGCGTGCCGAATGTGTGCACACAATTTAATTGAATAACAAGCCAATTAGCTGATAACTGGGAGCTATCAATTATCGGTGCTATTTGGCATTAATTAAAAATTACATCCATTTTATTTACGCGCCCGGATCCACATGTAAATATTATGTGTGGCTTCAAAAAGGGGGCACAGCTATGGGAGGGACTGGGGAGGATCAAGGGCATTCCCACAATTTATGCTCGCTGTTATAGAATAAGGGGTATCTGCACTTAATTTAGGAATGGGAATTTACACCAAGGTTTCGTTGGTATAAATGGTCATGCCTAAATGTAGTTGCTGTTCCTGGCACGTAGCGCTGTTCTATAAATGGCGCCAAACTTTGAGCACCCTTTATAGAATAACGCTTAGCGCAATTTTAGTCACTGCCCATTTTTCAGCACCATTTTTAGAATTCAGTCCTAGGTGTGCCCCGAGGATTGGGTTGGGATTGGCTGATCTACAGATTTAAATTAACATTTTACATGTGAAAATGGTTGATAGGAAACTATGAAGAGTTTTCATGCACCGACAATAATCATCAATGAAAATAAGGTTGTGGGGATGAAATTGCTGAGCAAATTGCAGCCAAACATCAAAAGACATTAGAAGTTCCAGAGACTGAAGAGGATGATACCACTGAGTGTGAAGGAGTGACAAACCAAGATGCTAGGAAATTTATTTCTGGATTACAACTGTATTTATTTATTTTATTTATTGCATTTGTATCCCACATTTTCCCATCGTATGGCAGGTTCAATGTGGCTTACATATTGCTAACAAGGCGGTTAGAAAATTTAGATTTGTAGAAGTCTAGTACAAAATACAGAAGTACAATAAATGCTTAGGTTAATATTATTATTTTCCATTTCTGAACTTTTCGTGATGTATGGTGGTGTGGGATTAGGCAGATCCAGGGGGGAATGACTTCTTGAAAAGATGTGTTTTCAGTTTTTTTTCTGAATTGTAGGTAGTTTTCTGTGAGTTTCAGGTCTTTGGGTAGTGAGTTCCAAAGTTGTGTGCCTATAAAGGAGAGGCTGGTGGCATGTGAAGATTTGTATTTCCTTTGCAATTGGGGTAGTGAAGGTTTAGGTAGGTTATTGCTGTTCTCGTTTCTTAATGGTAGATCGATAAGTTGCATCATGTAATCTGGTGCGAGTTCATAGATGATTCTGTGGACTATTGTGCATATTTTTAATGTCATGCAAGCGTTAATAGGAAGCCAATGTAAGCTTCTTAGGAGGGGTTTCGTGCTTTCGAAGCGTGTTTTTCCGAAGATGAGTCTGGCAGCCATGTTTTGTGCTATCTGTAGTTTTCTTATGATTTGATCTTTGCAGCCTACGTAAATAATATTGCAGTAATCTACATGGGTTAGCACCATGGTTTGGATCATGTTGCAGAATGAATCCCTGGGAAAGTAAGGTTTTATACGTTTGAGCTTCCACATAGTGTGGAACATTTTCTTGGTCGTGTTCCTAGCTTGGCTTTCTAGCGTTAGGTTGCGGTCAATTGTTATGCCTAAGATTTTCAAGTGGTCTGAGATTGGGAGGGATGAACCCAGTGCGTTAATTGCCGAGGGGGGAACATTATTGTATTGGGACGAGAGAATGAGACAATGGGTTTTATCTCTATTGAGTTTTAACATGAATGCTGATGCCCAGCATTCCATGATGGTCATGCTGTTTATTATTTCCTTGGTGATTTCTGTGGGGTTCTGTTTGAAGGGAATATAGATGGTGATGTGATCTGCGTAGAGAAATGGATTGAGGCCTTTCATGCAGGAAGTAAATGAAGGCAGTCCTATACAGTATCCGCTCTAGAAACCTCTGCCAATTTTGTCCAGCAGCAGTCAGTGCTCATCAGGGTACACTCGATCTATTCCTACAACATTAATAGTGATTTCAAGGAGAATTTATCTGTGGGTTGCAACTGTTTGCTTCTACTCTGTGTTTTGTTACAGAATAAATGAAAAATTTTACTTTGATCTTATGTTTATACTGTACTCATTTAGCACTATATACCTTACAAATTCATTTATCCGGGGTAGCTGCTTAATTGAGACAAACTATAGGTGTCCCGATGTTAACTGGAATTTTGGTGTCATCTCAGTAACAGCAAATCAAAAAATCCTACAAATCCACTGGTGAACCAAACAACAATGATAAGATATAAACCAGGGAAACAGTGTCATAAAGCAATATCAGAAAGACAATATCTCAAAGCATAATACAATAATAATAATATGCAGAGTTGGGACCCTCAGAAATATAATTCACCCATATTACAGCCCAATCGTTAGTCATTAGTGGGTGGATTTATGCAATCTCTTTCATAGGGTTGTCTCTAACAACAGTGCACTAAAGTGAGACATAAGCAAATTTAAATATGTATTCAGTGCATTGTGCTTTGTACTTCAATAATTAAATTCAAGAGTGCAAAACTACTCTTCCTAGGTTAACTCCCCTATAATGCCCAATGCCACGGGTTTCATCTTGTGTGACTGAGCTTTGCTGCTAGTAGTATCAACAGTCCAAGGCTCCAAAAAAAATGGCATGACAGCATCTGAGCTCCCTACCAATACTGGAAGAGAACAGGATTTAAGGAAGTAAGGCATGGAAGAGGGAGTAATTTACCTTGCCGGGAGGAATCAGCCTTCCACCACAGTTCCTGCCAAGGAAGAAGGGAGAGAGACTAATGGGCTCATTTTCGAAAGAGAAGGACGTCCATCTTTCGACATAAATCGAGAGATGGATGTCCTTCTCCCAGGGACGTCCAAATCGGTATAATCGAAGCTCGATTTAGGACGTCTCCAACTGCGCTCCGTGGCAAGGATGGTCAAAGTTCAAGGGGGCGTGTTGGAGGCCTAACAAAGGCGGGACTTGGGCATGCCTAACACTTGGATGTCCTCACCCATAATTGAAAAAAACTAGGATGTCCCTGAGGAACACTTGGACGTTTTCACCTGGACCTGTTTTTCTTACGACTAAGGCACAAAAAGGTGCCTGAAATGACCAGATGACCACAAGAGGGAATCAGGGATGACCTCCCGTTACTCCCCCAGTGGTTACTAACCCCCTCCCACCCTCAAAAAACATCTTTTAAAATATGTCGTGCCAGCCTTTATGCCAGCCTCAGATGTCATGTCCATGACAGCGTATGGAGGTCCCTGGAGCAGTTTTAGTGGGTACTGCAGTGCACTTCAGACAGGCGAACCCAGGCCAATACCCCCCTACCTGTTACATTTGTGGAGGAAACAGTGAGCTCTCCAAAACCCACCAAAAACCCACTGTACCCACATCTAGGTGCCCCCCTTCACCCGTAAGGGCTATGGTAGTGGTGTACACTTGTGGGTAGTGGGTTTTGGGGGGCTCAGCACACAAGGTAAGGGAGCTATGTACCTGGGAGCAATTTATGAAGTCAACTGCAGTGCCCCCTAGGGTGCCCAGTTGGTGTTCTGGCATGTCAGGGGGACCAGTGCACTACAAATACTGGCTCCTCCCATGTCCAAATGGCTTGCATTTGGCCATTTTTGACATGGACGTCTTTGGTTTCGAAAATTGCTGAAAGTCAGAAACATCCATGTTTAGGGACGTCTAAATCTAGGGACGGTGAAATTTAAGGATTTGGATGTCCCTGACGGTATTTTTGAAACAAAAGATGGATGTCCATCTTGTTTCGAAAATATGGGTTTCCCGCCCCTGGATTTTTACCATTTTGCAAGGATGTCCAAATCGCAACTTGGACATCCCTTTCGAAAATGCCCCTCCACAAAGATCAAGTCTGGAGACACTGGAAAGGACCAGAGGAGGGTCCCAGTAGAAGCCACCAATAACCTCTTCCAAGGCAGAGTGTTCATAAGAAAACCTACTAAAGAATAAGTGTTTGAAACTATTTATTCTGCTACTGACTGTATATAGTTCATTCTGAGCATTCATTCCATATTTTTCTGCATTATACAAGTTTAGGCAAATCGTTTGGTTCAGACCTGTACCTTCTAGCCTGGACTGACTTATTAGATGAAAGGAGAATGCTGAGTGAGTGGATTATTATGATTTCAGCCAGCTGGTCCTGGCCCTGAACTCACAAAATATCTCTAAAATTCCTTGAAGTAACCCATCCTGATGCTCACCAGGCAAGCAGGGGTTCCACTGCTGCAGTGTGCATAATCCTAACTCTGAAACTTAGCAATACAGATGTCCATATTCAAAAAGCTGCTGAGCAGAAAGTTGCATGGAGTAGAGTAATCTAATGGTTAATATAACGATCTGAGAACCAAGGAAGTCCCATTTATATCTTGTTGTGGTTCCTTGTGATCTTCAGCAAGTTACTTAACCCTTCATTGTCTCAGATACAAACAAAGGAGCCTTTTTACTAAGCTGCATAGGCGCCTACGTGCACCCAATGCACGTCAATTTTGATTTACCGCCCGGATACCACGTGGCCCTTGCAGTAATTTCATTTTTGACGTACGTCCACTATGTGTGCCGGAAAATATTTTTATTTTCTGGTGTGTGGGCGGTAATCAGGCAGTAATTGTCTATTGCTCATGTTTGATTTATTCTTATTGTACATCGCCTTCGGTGAATTCCTTCAAAAAGGTGGTAAATAAATACTAATAAATAAATAAATACATAAAATTGGCATTTTACATGTGTAGACCATTACTGCCTGGTTACCGCATGAGACCTTACTGCTAGGTAAATGGCTGGTGGTAAGGTCTCAGACCCAAAATGGCTGCACAGCAATTTTCATTTTGCCGCACGTCCATTTTCGGCAAAAATTTAAAAAAGGCATTTTTTACAGGTATGCTGAAAAATGATTCTGTGTTCACCCAAAACATGTGTCTACACTACCACAGGCCATTTTTCAGCATGCCTTTGTAAAAGGGCCCCAGAGATTTTAAGCCCTCCGGGGATTTATATATTGTACCTACATGCAGTTTATGTTGAGCTATATCTGAAAAAAAGTGTAAGCTAAAGTCAATTGAAGGGCTTATTTCCAAAACCCTCTAAGTCCAATGCAACTAATTTGGCCTTAATGGGTTTTGGAAATAAGCCCTTCAATTTTTTTTCCCAAGAAACATCTTCCGCACCCTAGTACAGTCACTAGTGATAAGTCACCTGGACTACTGCAACGCTCTGTACGCAGTCTGTAAAGAACAGACCATTAAAAAACTCCAAATAGCCCAGAACACCGCAGCCCGACTCATTTTTGGAAAAACCAAATACGAAAGTGTGAAGCCCCTAAGAGAGAAACTGCACTGGCTCCCACTCAAGGAACGAATTGAGTTCAAGATCTGCACGACCGTACACAAAATCATTCACGCAGATGCCCCACTATACATGCTAAACCTAGTAGACTTACCGCCCAGAAACGCCAGAAGATCAGCCCACAAGTTCCTCCATTTGAACTTCCCCAGCTGTAAAGGAATTAAATACAAACAGGCATACGCTACTACATTTGCATACAAAAGCACACAGATATGGAACGCACTACCCGTGGCCCTGAAAACCACGGACAAATTAACCAGCTTTCGCAAATCTTTGAAGACACATCTCTTCAACAAGGCCTACAAAAGTCATCCTTAATTAAACAAATCACTCCTTATACCACCCAAGTGCTTTAAAACACCTCTCACACGACCTTACCTAACACCTTTCCATCTAAATCCTCATCTACCTTCAGCTTATTATCGACTGTATCTAAGATTATGTAATGACTATATCATATTAACATCCTGTAAGCCACATTGAGCCTGCAAAAAGGTGGGATAATGTGGGGTACAAATGCAATCAATAAATAAATAAATAAATAAATAAATAAATTTTACCTGGAGAGTCACTAGAAGTTACCTAGATGAGAGTGCTGCTGAATATATGCAGAAAAAAGTTATCTAGATAACTTTAGGATAGCCATTTATCTGACCAGAATTATCCAGATAATTTTAGCTGGGCAGCACTGACTATGACAGCTGACCAGCTAAAGTTTAACCATACCCTGGGAAGGCCCCCAGAAATACCTCTCTTTATCTGGGCAGTTTGTGCAGGCAACAAATTGCCCAGACAAAATTTAGAGGCAAGCAGGAGGAAAATTTAAATCTCCAGGGTTTGTCCAGATAGTTTCATGTTAGTCAGGACATCTCCTTGTAGTATACAAAATATGTTTGCTCTGGTTGTACCAAAATGATTATTTCCTTTGGTGGCTATAGAAAAATATTAGTATATCTATGCCTTTGAACTTAGAAAAATGGAAAAAAGAAGTGGGGTAGAGTCAAACAGATGTAGGAGTTCAGGGAGATTAACATATTCAAAGAGACTATCCAGAATTGTTGTTTTAATTCTAAACTGTCACAGCCTTTCTCCTCATCTCTTCCTTCCACAATGCAGCCATCAGGAAACAATAAGTTTAACAGACAGGACATGAGCATTTTTTTTTCAAGTTTTATAGCTCTAATCTTTTCATGAACAAACATAGATCACTCCAGTAGAGCGACCTTTGGGCGTCTCATTTGTGTTCTAATTGGTCACAAAGAGACCTGCGCTTGTGGGTGGGGAAGGAAGGGTGCATGTGGTGAGTGAGAAGGTTGTACACTGTCATGTACAGTTCCTGTTTTCTTGTCTCCAGCCAGGCAGTCCTATGGGATGTAAGTGAACAGATTCTGAGCCGAGAGAAGGATGAGGCAACCGATGCTCACCTTTGGGCTGCTGATTCCTCTGCTCCAGCTCTGGCTTCCCCAGCAGCTCGTGGAGTGCAGCTGTAGTGGCAATAACTTCACCCTAAATGTGATTGTCCTAGATGACGACACATCTCCCTGGACTTTGAAAGTAGTGGAGCCAGCCATCACACAAGGGCTGAAACTCATTGAGGATCAGCTGAAGAAAGAGGGTAAGCGACTTTGCTTTAATGCTAGCATCTGGGATTTCATTCATGAGTGGGCAAAGGTCAAATATTATAGGACAGAGAGACTGATTCTTACAGGCCCTTTTACTAAAGTGTGGTAAGTTTTTGCACTTACTACACATCAACAGCCAAAATGAACTCACAGTAAGTGCAAATCTGTGAGGAAATTGTTGAGGGTATGTCCTGATTTCCCTCTGCTGTATCCACACAGACAGGTTCCCTATTGTGTGTTAATATCAAGCATAATTAGCACAGATGTACAACATCACTTCTTGAGGTGCCATGAAATACACCTGCATTAACTGCATGCTTAACAGCTCATGCCACTGAACGTGTGCTTATTGCAATGTGCAGGGCATGTCCAATCTCTGCCATATCCTGCCCCATCCTGTCACTAGAAGTTACCTAGATGAGAGTGCTGCTGAATAAATGCAGAAAAAGCTTTTTAGTGCACCAACCATTTAGTGCATGGAAGACATTAGGAGTGGAGGAGTGGCCTAGTGGTTAGAGCAATGGTCTTGCAATCCAGCAGTGGCTAGTTCAAATCCCACTGCTGCTCCTTGTGATCTTGGGCAAGTCACTTAACTCTCCATTGCCTCAGATACAAACTTAGATTGTGAGCCTTCCTGGGACAGAGAAATATCCAGCATACCTGAATGTAACTCACCTTGAGCTACTACTGAAAAAGGTGTGAGCAAAATCTAAATAAATAAAAATTAGCACAGGGCTGCACTATTGGATAGCTTGTGTTAAAACTTGTGCTAGCACTCTAGTAAAAGGACCCAGACACTGATGTAATTATCACAAATGTGCCAGTACTATGCAAATTTTTCTTTTAATACAGATTAATTTCAGTATTATTCAAAGTTTCAAACAACTTCTCAGAGAACATCGCTGTAATAAAGTCCAAGCGAAACTGCGGCCTTTATTGTAAAAACCTTAACTTTATCTCTTTTGAAGTGGGGTTAGTTTCCTCGTGAAATCGCTGCTTTGCTCAATTTTCTGTGCATGTTTACTCTGGCAAAAAAAATCACTAATGAGCTGATTGGCATAATTCTTCAGCTCAGTAGTGATTTTGTATAATTTTCTCAAATGGCTTCACAAATGCAGAATTAGGTATGGAAGTTGGCAAATAGCATGAATAAAAACTCACAAACATATGTAATGCTCCCTTCTGACCTAGCTGGAGTCTGCCTGAAACAAACCAAAATGCAGACTGAGATGGTCCAAAATGGATTTATTAATTACGCGACAGAACAGGAAGGGTGCACAAATGTCTGACTTGGCCAAGTTTCGCCCTTATTGAGCTGCCTCAGATCTAGTAATACTGTTAAAAACAATTGAATTAAAAGCATAAGTATATGTATCAAATAAATAATATCCAAACATATAGTAAATAGTACAACACATGAAACACAATTCTTTAAAAATATGCAAAATATTGGGCCCTGTTTATTTTATTTATTTATTTATTACATTAGTACCCCACTCTTTCCCACATACAGCAGGTCCAGTGCGGCTTACCTAGTAAAAGAAAGCATCTTACATGGTAAAGAATTCAGTAAAAACAAGGAAATGTAGGAACAGTATTATAAATTGTGATGATCATAACTACTTACATTATGAAAGGCATTACAAAGGACATGTGAAAAGAACGTAATGAACTAGAATAGGGAAAGTAGACAAGGATATGATAGGTGAGAGGGAAGGAGAATGGGAGGGAAATGGTAAAGGATGGAGGGAAGAAGATGAGGGATTGAGTATAACATTGGGGTCAGAGTAAGCGTCGACATCTTAGCAGGAGTATCGTAGGTGATCTGGTTTACAAAGATGCTCTAGCATTTTTAGCGTGCACTAACTGTGTAGATGTCCATAATATTCCTATGGGTGTCTAGATGGTTAGCATGTGCTAACTTTTAGCATGCACAAGAAAAGCTAACGTGCCTTTGTAAACAGGGCCCATAAACTACCAAAAAGTCAACTATATGGAACAATAACTAAAAGTATCTTATAAAACATATAGGGGTACTAGGAAACAGGGGCGTATCTGCGTGGGGCCTCAGGGGCCTGGGCCCCCGCAGATTTCGCCCTGGACCCCCCTACCGCTGCTAACCCTCCCCCTCCGTTGCTGTCGCCTACCTTCGCTGGCGGGGGACCCCAACCCCCGCCAGCCGAGGTCCGCGTCCTCCTGCCGCTGCCGGCTGCCTGTAAAGGAATTCCGTCAGCTGGCGGGGGACCCCCAACCCCCGCCAGCCAAGCCGAGGTCCTTTCATTTCTAAAGCTGGCGCCAAAAGTTTCTTCTGAGTCTGACGTCACTGCACGTTGTACGTGCAGGACGTCAGACTTAGAAACAGATGCTTCTGTTTCTGAGTCTGACGTCCTGCACGTACAACGTGCAGCAACGTCAGACTCAGAAGAAACTTTCGGCGCCAGCTTTAGAAATGAAAGGACCTCGGCTTGGCTGGCGGGGGTTGGGGGTCCCCCGCCAGCTGACGGAATTCCTTTACAGGCAGCCGGCAGCGGCAGGAGGACGCGGACCTCGGCTGGCGGGGGTTGGGGTCCCCCGCCAGCGAAGGTAGGCGACAGCAACGGCGGGGGGGATCGGTAATGGCAGCGGCTGGGGGGAGGGGGATCGGCAATGGCGGCGGCGGCGGGGGGGCTATAATGTGCCCCCTCACTCTGGCCCTGGCCCCCCCTACCGCCGCAGTTCAGATACGCCCCTGCTAGGAAATAACCATAACTCAAAGCAACTGAATATTAGTACCATTCTCAGAAACATACTCTCATTTGTTTATTTGTGACATTTATATCCCACATTATCCCAAACAAGTTTGAGTTCATTGTGGCTTACAATAAACAGTATAAGGTACATAACAAAGAATAATGCGTAAGAAAATAATTTGTTGTCAGAATCCAATTTTACAATACAGTATCATAAACATACTGGGATAGCTAAGGATGTTTAACATTTAGAAAATCTATTATGAGTAAGAAATTGTACATGAAGCAAAAAGAAAGTTAATGGTAAATAGAGTAATAACCAATTCAGGTAATAATTGAGATATGGTTGTTCTTTGTGAAGGTTTGTTTGAATAGGAACAATTTGAGGATTTTGCGGAATCTTGTATATTTCTGTATATTTCTTATTTTGGATGGTAAGGAGTTCCACCATTCGGTTCCTAGGTAAGTGAAGTCTGCAGTGGACAGTTTTGTAGATCACTTTTTTGCAATTTGGGAGGTGCTATATAATGGATATTCAGTAAGTTTAATTGGCACTTGATATACCACCTTTTCTTTGAGGAGGTCAAAGCAGTTTACAATTACAAGAACAATAGTACTACAAAAGGAAACGAACTCCAATATATGACAAGAAAGACACACTCAGCAAGGATCTTAATCATACAACTTAAGCATTAAAATTAACAGTAAAGTTGCTGCGCTTCTACTATGTTACAAGTGAAGCAGGAAAAAAGTTATCAATCAGGAGGGCTGCTGAAAGCTAGCATGAAAAAATAGGTCTTCGGTAGGTTTTTGAACTGAAAAAGTGAGAACTCGTGTCTAAGTTCTGGAGGTAGATTATTCCATAAACATGGTGCCAGAAAATAATAGGCTACTTTCCTGGTGGATTTAAGGTGTGTGACCTTAGGAGAAGGCAGGACTAACCGATTAGAATCTAACTGGTTAATTAATGGCGTTGTCTCATTTGCAAATAACTATTTGGCCATATTTATACAGCCAAATGGACAAACCCTCCCTTTCAGGTTGTGGCAGTTAGGAAAATGCCAGAATCCAGGAAGGCTAATTTCAGCACAGATGAGACAAAGAAAGCCATAGGCCTTGCTCTGCAGCACCATGACACAATGTTTGGCACATACACCATGAAGAGTTTTCTAAAGACTAATGTCCACTTGCAAGGAGTGAAAATGAAATATAAATATAAAATTCAATTATAAATGTAAATTAGTAAATGCTGTTAAATGTGTATATTTGTGATACTGTTTCATGGTAGTCCTATTATTAGGTTTTAATTTGCTGTTCTCAAGTTTACCTCATTATTGTACTTATGTTTATAAGTTTTATGTTAAACTTTACTTGCTGTACATAGCCTTGGATGACTCTCTTCATAAAGGTGGTTAAAAAAAATCCCAATAAATTAATAAATAAAAATCCAAACTAGTGTGAGACAGAACTGCAAACACCAATGGGTCTTTTTACAATGGTGCGCTGGAAAATGGCCTGCGGTAGTGTAGATGTGGGTTTTGGGCACACGCAGAATCATTTTTCAGTGCACCTGTAAAAAATGCCTTTTAAAAATTTTTGACGAAAATGAACGTGTGGCACAATCAAAATTGCCGTGTGTCTGTTTTGGGTCTGAGACCTAGCGGTAAAGACTCGCGCGGTAACCGGGCGGTAATGACCTACGTGCGCCAAATGCCACTTGGTGCGTGGCTGATACTTGTGGCCAAAAGTAAAAATTATTTATCGGATGCGCGCCAAAAATGAAATTACCACAAGAGCCACACGGTAGCCGTGCGGTAACTCTATTTTGGCATGTGTTGGGAGAACGTACACGCTTACACGGCTTAGTAAAAGGGTCCCCAAGTTTGAAAAAGTCTAAAAGCAAACACAAAACGACAAAAAGAGGCTTTTTACATTAAAAGAAGCTATAAAACATGCTTACCGTTTCTCTCCCTCTCAGATACAGGTCTTGCTGCATTTGAAGTGAAGCAACATGTGCTGCCATGTTTATCAGCATACTCATATTTATTTATTATTATTATCTCAGTTATACCCAGGGCTTTTTTTGAGGGGGTACTTGGGGGTACTGAGTACCGGCACCTTTTCCATTGTCTGCTAAAATTGACCCATGGTCCCCAAGTTTTAATGAAAGAGCTCAGGCTCTGCACACCAATTCTGCCTTGTCATAGATTCTGTGACAGGTTGCAGAGGGCCTGGCTATTGTGGGGTGGATCTCTCAGTGATCACCCCCCTGAAGGGTGGTCTGGCATTTGAGTACCAGCACCTTTTTCGCTAGAGAAAACGCACTGTTTATACCCCACATTTTCTCAACTGTATCAGGCTCAATGTGGCTTACATCGCACCGCAGAGGCGAATGCCAATGCAGTAAATTAATCTAATACAATAATAAATCTACAATTGAAATAATAGGGAGGAAGGGGAAGGAATGAAAAGAACAGGGGAACCAGGGGAGAGGGATGGTATGTACAAAGTTGTCAGTAGATTGAAGCGTATCAGGCAGTGGAGACATATGTTGAGTCCTTGGAGTAGGCTTTTCTGAATAATATAGTCTTAAGAGATTTCCTGAAACTCAGATGGTTGTGGATGATTTTTATAGTTTTTGGTAAAGAATTCCATAAATGTGAGCTTATAAAGGAGAAGGATGAAGCATATGTGAATTTATACTTAAGCCCGTTGTAGTTTGGCCTTCTCTAAGCATACTGTTTTTTTACTCAAAAATAAAATTAAAAAATATATAGTATAATTAAGAAGATTATTGCCAATAAATATATAAAATTATGTAAAGAACTGTTCTGATTTTGTCCAAATACAATGGACTGTATGAAATGCTGAAATCAGGGGTCTCTCACAAAACAACGGAGTCATATCAATCAATAGGAGACCCTCAGGGGAGCTGAACCACATCAGCTTGGAAAAGAGACGGCTGAAGGGAGATATGATTGAGGTCTACAAAATCCTGAGTGGTGTAGAACGAGTAGAAGTGAATCAATTTTTTTTTACCCTTTCAAAAAGTTCAGAGACTAGGGGACACTCAAGGAAGTTACATGGAAATACTTTTAAAACAAATAGGTGAAAATATTTTTTCACTCAACAAATAGTTAAGCTCTGGAACTCTTTGCCAGAGGACGTAGTAAGAGCAGTTAGCATATCTGGATTTAAAAAATGTTTGGACAAGTTCCTGGAGGAAAAGTCCATAATCTGCTACTGAGACAGACATGGGGAAGCCACTGCTTGCCCTGAAACTAGAAGCTTGGAATTTTGCTACTATTTGGGTTTCTGGCAGGTACTTGTGACCTGCATTGGCTACTGTTGGAAGCAGGATACTGGGCTAGATGGGCCATTGGTCTGACCCAGTATGGCTATTATTATGTTTTTATACTTTTATGCTTAAAAATGGCAAAAAATGCCATGCATTCCAGCACTGCATATCAGTGATGTCATCACATTGTAATGACACATATAACAAGTCTAAGCAATTCTACCCCCTGAAAAAGCCTCAGGACTTCATTTTAATGCATAGTGTAGAATTTAAAATAAATAAATAATAAACCTAAAAAAAGACTGTTTTGGGTGTTTTTAAAAGTATGGAACTTAAAAGAAATCTATATGTAAAATGGGGACAAATAAATAAATAACATATACAATAAAAACTTAAATCATAACAAGTACAAGTCAATACATAAATAATAAATAGTGGAAAAAACATATAAATAATAAGTACATTAAAAACAATGAGCCTATTGGGGTACAGTAGTATTGAATGTGCAAGATTAGTGAAAATCCATAATCATATTATAGATGTAAAGAAATTATAAATCATAAAACACTGAGAGATTGGGCAGGATGGCTGGTGAGTAGGTTGCATCGCTAGTCTGCTCCTGAGGACTTGCTGGACCAGTATGTCAGGCAGAGATTACTGGCTTCTCCTCAGCTTCTATGGGTGAACCAGCTGGAGCCCATGGTGAGAAGTGCAAGGACGACTGGAGAACCAGGGAGCTCTGGGGATGAGTGTTTGTTCCAACCCCTGTTGGTAAGACCTACTCATATAACTTTGGAGACTATCTGGACAGCATTAGATTCTATTTACAAAGTATGTGTTGGTTTGAGCCCATCAGTTCAGCATAGCTTTCCCCTTTCCCTCTCTAAACTCCCCCAATTACCTACCATACATGTACCTTATCTACCATAATATCACCTTGTACTCATTCATACCTGTATTTGTTCAGACCGAAACCGGCTAACGCCGTTAATGGTAATATGTACAGTGGTGGAAATAAGTATTTGATCCCTTGCTGATTTTGTAAGTTTGCCCACTGACAAAGACATGAGCAGCCCATAATTGAAGGGTAGGTTATTGGTAACAGTGAGAGATAGCACATCACAAATTAAATCCGGAAAATCACATTGTGGAAAGTATATGAATTTATTTGCATTCTGCAGAGGGAAATAAGTATTTAATCCCTCTGGCAAACAAGACCTAATACTTGGTGGCAAAACCCTTGTTGGCAAGCACAGCGGTCAGACGTCTTCTGTAGTTGATGATGAGGTTTGCACACATGTCAGGAGGAATTTTGGTCCACTCCTCTTTGCAGATCATCTCTAAATCATTAAGAGTTCTGGGCTGTCGCTTGGCAACTCGCAGCTTCAGCTCCCTCCATAAGTTTTCAATGGGATTAAGGTCTGGTGACTGACTAGGCCACTCCATGACCCTAATGTGCTTCTTCCTGAGCCACTCCTTTGTTGCCTTGGCTGTATGTTTTGGGTCATTGTCGTGCTGGAAGACCCAGCCACGACCCATTTTTAAGGCCCTGGCGGAGGGAAGGAGGTTGTCACTCAGAATTGTACGGTACATGGCCCCATCCATTCTCCCATTGATGCGGTGAAGTAGTCCTGTGCCCTTAGCAGAGAAACACCCCCAAAACATAACATTTCCACCTCCATGCTTGACAGTGGGGACGGTGTTCTTTGGGTCATAGGCAGCATTTCTCTTCCTCCAAACACGGCGAGTTGAGTTCATGCCAAAGAGCTCAATTTTTGTCTCATCTGACCACAGCACCTTCTCCCAATCACTCTCGGCATCATCCAGGTGTTCACTGGCAAACTTCAGACGGGCCGTCACATGTGCCTTCCGGAGCAGGGGGACCTTGCGGGCACTGCAGGATTGCAATCCGTTATGTCGTAATGTGTTACCAATGGTTTTCGTGGTGACAGTGGTCCCAGCTGCCTTGAGATCATTGACAAGTTCCCCCCTTGTAGTTGTAGGCTGATTTCTAACCTTCCTCATGATCAAGGATACCCCACGAGGTGAGATTTTGCGTGGAGCCCCAGATCTTTGTCGATTGACAGTCATTTTGTACTTCTTCCATTTTCTTACTATGGCACCAACAGTTGTCTCCTTCTCGCCCAGCGTCTTACTGATGGTTTTGTAGCCCATTCCAGCCTTGTGCAGGTGTATGATCTTGTCCCTGACATCCTTAGACAGCTCCTTGCTCTTGGCCATTTTGTAGAGGTTAGAGTCTGACTGATTCACTGAGTCTGTGGACAGGTGTCTTTCATACAGGTGACCATTGCCGACAGCTGTCTGTCATGCAGGTAACGAGTTGATTTGGAGCATCTACCTGGTCTGTAGGGGCCAGATCTCTTACTGGTTGGTGGGGGATCAAATACTTATTTCCCTCTGCAGAATGCAAATAAATTCATATACTTTCCACAATGTGATTTTCCGGATTTAATTTGTGATGTGCTATCTCTCACTGTTACCAATAACCTACCCTTCAATTATGGGCTGCTCATGTCTTTGTCAGTGGGCAAACTTACAAAATCAGCAAGGGATCAAATACTTATTTCCACCACTGTAAGCCACATTGAGCCTGCAAAAAGGTGGGAAAATGTGGGATACAAATGTAACAAATAAATAAATAACACGGAAAATATTTCAAGGTTGGAAAGTTCCTTAAATCAAAGTATTCTTAAAACTGAAGATCTATCATTGCAAGTCAAACAATTTAAGCAATTTCAGATAGTAACTCAACAGGACAGAATGCTATTTCAAAGGAGACTAGAACATTTTGATAATTATACTCATCAACTGAATGTGAGAATTTTGAATTTTCCTAGAGTTTGACAAGTTCTCCTAAAGACCTGTTCTACCAATTCCTTAAAGATTGTTTGAAATACCCTGAAACTGTTTATTCACATCTTCATAAGATTTACTTTGTTCCAGTGAAATGACAGGTAGCTGCACGTGAACTGTTAGACGGATCTTCAGACTGCTGTTTGGAGCGTTCAGCAGAAGAACCTATTGAAAGATCAACCCTGATTGTTTCTTTTGTTTCTACACAAGATAAGGAAGCCCTGTTCGGTTTATTTTTCTGTACACGTATATGTCACTTTATGGGTGGGAAGATTCCCAGATGTATGTAAATGGACTCAGACCAGGAGAGCTAGATTCTTGTCTTATCGTTCCCATGTCCTCACTTTAGGAGCAAAGTTTTAGTTATGATACCCCTGTAACTATATTGTTTTGTTGGATTGTGCTAAGTATATATTTTATGACCCTTTTCAATTACTTTTCCTTTTGGAATGTAAGGGGGCTGGTGCTGTTGGATCATCTAAGCCTTAGTTATAGTGACATTGGACTTGATATTGATTTAGCTGATATAAAGTGTTTAGTTTTTTTTTCTTTAAGACCAACTTCCTTTTGTGTATTACTCTTGCTTCCCTCTTTTTGTGGACTATAAATGCAAGTAGAAAAATTATTATTTAATTGAGTGACTGTTTCTTGGATTTACTATTCTTTTGCAATTTTGCTTGCTTTTCCTTATACAGATTTTGATTGTATTGTAACTTGAAAGCAATAATAATAGTTAAAAAAAAAAACATCAAGAGATCCAGATTTAAGCCATATGGATGTACTGTGTTGAATTAGAAAATCAGTCTTTGTTCTGACCTTAATGACATGTGGTCCAAATTACTGCCTGTCCAAGAGCATACAGGTTGTAACAGCACACCAAGGGCTCATTTTACTAAGGTGCGCTAACAGATTTAGCGTGTGTTAATGACTAGCACGCACTAAATGCTAAGAAGCCTATTTAATTCCTATGAGCTTCTTAGCATTTAGTGCACTTTAATAAAAGGAACCCAAAATCTGTAGTCTTTATAAGAACATAAGAGGAGCCATACTGGGTCAGACCAATGGTCCATCTATTCCAGTATCCTGTTTTCCAAACAGTGGCCAAGCCAGGTCACAAGTACCTGGCAGAAACCCAATTAGCAGCAACATTCCATGCTACCAATCTCAGGGCAAGCAGTTGCTTCCCCGTGTTTGTCTCAATAGCAGACTATTAATATTTTCTCAAGGAATTTGTCCAAACCTTTTTTTAAACCCAGATACACTAACCACTGTTACCACATCCTCCTGCAAAGATTCTAGAAGTTAACTATTCGTTGAGTGAAAACATATTTCCACCTATTTGTTTTTAAAGTATTTCCATGAGTGTCCCCTAGTCTTTGTACTTTTGGAATGAATAAAACATCAATTTACACTCATTCTACATCACTCAGTGTTTTGTTGACCTCAATCATATCTCCCGTCAGCCATCTCTTTCCCAAGCTGAAGAGCCCCCTAACCCTAACCTCAAAAGAGTGACCCCTTTGAAGTGAATGTTCAACAAGTGCCTTTCATTTCAGGACACTCTTGTGTTCAATAACTCTCTTATTAAATTGATGTGCAGTCTTTCCAATGTATCCTAACCCACAAGGTCACACAGAGGGCCATAATCAAATGGGGCTGGCCATCTATAGGGGCGGCCATCTCTAATGACGGCCCTGTCAAGTGGCATACCAGACTGTATTATCAAAACAAGATGGCTGGCCATCTTTCGTGTCGATAATACGGTCGGGGCCGGCCAAATCTCAACATTTGGGCTGCCTTAGAGATTGCCGGGATTAGAGATGGCCGCCATTGGTTTTCGCCGATAATGGAAACTAATGCCGGCCATCTCAAACCCGACCAAATCCAAGCCATTTGGTCATGGGAGGAGCCAGCATTTGTAGTGCACTGGTCCCCCTCACATGCCAGGACACCAACCGGGCACTCTAGGGGCCACTGCAGTGGACTTCACAAATTGATCCCAGGTGCATAGCTCCCTTACCTTGGGTGCTGAGCCCCCAAAACCCCCCAAAACCCACTACCCACAGCTGTACAACACTACCATAGCCCTTAAAGGGTAACAGGGGGCACCTAGATGTGGGTACAGTGGGTTTCGGGTGGGTTTTGGAGGGCTCCCATTTACCACCACAAGTGTAACAGGTAGGGGGGGGATGGGCCTGGGTCCGCCTGCCTGAAGTGCACTGCACCCACTAAAACCTGCTTCAGGGACCTGCATAATGCTGTGATGGAGCTGGGTATGACATTTGAGGCTGGCATAGAGGCTGGTAAAAAAATGTTTAAAAAATTTTTTTTTGAGTGGGAAGGGGTTGGTGACCACTGGGGGAGTAAGGGGAGGTCATCCCCGATTCCCTCCGGTGGTCATCTGGTCAGTTTGGGCACCTTTTCAAGGCTTGGTCATGAACAAAAAAGGACCAAGTAAAGCCGGCTAAATGCTTGTCAGAGCCGGCCTTCTTTTTTCCATTATCGGCCAAGGCCGGCCATCTCTTTACCACGCCCCTGTCCCACCTTTGGTACACTGCAGACACGCCCCCTTGAACTTTGGCTGGCCCTGCGACGGAAAGCAGTTGAAGCCGGCCAAAATCGGCTTTCGATTATACCGATTTGGCTGGCCTTAGGAGAAGGCCGGCCATCTCCCAATTTGTGTCGGAAGATGGCCGGCCTTCTCCTTCAAAAATAAGCAGGACAGCTGCATATACTACACCTATACTTCTACAATTGCCGAACTGTCTCAACTTATGTCCTGGAGTTCTTGAAGATTTTAATTTGCATCTATAATGGCCTACAGGGTGCTTGTCATTTCTTTTCGGCACTGGTAAAGCAGATGGAACCAAGAAATCTTGAAGGTTCTTTTTGTGTGCTATCATTAATTCTTTTTTTGGAAAGACATGCAAGATTGTGGATAATATACCAATGTTTTTTTTTATTTTCTAAAATCTTCACAATTTCTTTGGATAGGGGATTGAATGATAGAGCACACATAATTTTATCTTCCTTGTTTTTTTTTAACAGGATTAAGAGCAGTTTCTCTCTTAGGGGGTCTTTTACTTAGGCGCGCTGGCGCTTTTAGTGCGTGTTAAAAATAGGCATGTGCTAAATGCTAAAGACGCCCATAGGAATACATGGGCATCTTTATCGTTTAGCAAGCGCCTATTTTTAATGCACGCTAAAAACGCCAGCACACCTAAGTAAAAGACCACCTTAATGACTGCTGCACGTCTATATTCCTCATTAATAAAATGTTTTGGGTAGCCTTTCTCTTTGAACCTTTCTTTCATTTCTGTTGATCTCTTTGTGAAGGTCACAGGGTCAGAACACAGCCTTTTTATCCTCAAAAACTGGCTAGATGGTAACTTGGTTTTAATCGATTTGTTGTGACATAATCATGGCGATTGAAAGCCAGAACTACTGCCAGACTCCTAAAAGTGCCTGGAAGTAGGACTGATTTGGCGCAAGGCAATGCTGCGGTACAGTTACTGCCATTTTGTAAAAGGGCCCCTAAATTTGTTGTCCTCAAATTTAATTAAAATGTTCCAAAATGGGATACTTCTATTGTCTGCTTATATTTGAAATTTCAGGTTAGAATCTAATTAGCCACTTGTGGAATTCATTTAAATCTGCAACTGTACCATGCTAAATCATAAAAATGCCATCTATATGACATTTCCAAAAGGAAATATGAAATTTTTCTTCAAAATCTGCAACATATAGATTGCAGGGCCCTTAATTTGTTGATAAAAAAATGTTGTGAAATGCAAAGTAGTTCTCTGTTAAAGCTAATGTGGCCAATTCTACAGTAATCTCTGTTTTGGTATCCTCAGATGTGACTCTCTTTTAGACAGATTGTTCCTTATAATTTCTGTTGCCAAGTCCCTTAACATTACATTGCTCCAGGTACAAACTTAAATTATGAGCCCACTAGGGACAGAAAAAGTACCTGCACATCAAGTTGAAGACTGTTTCTTATTTCGCAAACTATCAAAGGCACACATGATAAGACTGATGATTAAGAATAGAAATACTCAATTCTCTACCTAAACTACTGACGACAATACCTATGACCTCATTCATATCTTATCTTGAATATTACTATTATTTATGTTAACTTGACTTCACCATTTGTTGTTATTTGAATTTATATCTACTTGTTCTATGTAATCAGAAATGACTATCAGTTTAATATCTGCTATAATGTGAGCTATATTGAACTTGAACTTGTTTGAGATATTGTGGGATATAAATGTCATAAATAAATATATGTAAACCACTTTGGTTGTACCCACAGAAAGGCTGTATATCAAATCCATGACTCATTTTTAAAAATTCTATAACATCACACCTAACTTCTTGGAATGCCCCCCCCCACCCTGTCCACCCATGCCCTTCCTACGGCCACACTACTTTGGAGTTGTGTGCTATGAAATTTAGCTGTAGATTTTATAGAATAGTGTCTAGGGCTGATGCACGTGTAACTCAAAATTGTTGCCAATTACTATCAATTATTTTTTGTTGACACCCCGTTAACCCCCCTGTTTACTGCATGCCAATGCCAACGCAGCCTATTCAAGGTAAATGGGCTGTGTCGGCATTAGTGCACGATAGCTTAGTAAACAAGGGGTAGCTAATTAATTTGTACGTGGATCTACAATCGGTGCCCAACTTTGCGTGCCCAACTTTGAGCGACCTACGTAGAATCTGGAGGTTAACGCCTTTTAGTAAAAGGGCCCTTTAAAATGTTGCTCTTGTTTCCTAACTACAAATTGCTGTAGTGTGGCTGGTTCTGCTCAGTTGGTAAAGAAATGATTTTCAAGCAATTACACAAATAAGGGCCTCTTTTACAAAGCCATGTTAGTGATTCCCGCGTAGCAAACGAGAAGAAGCTCATTCAATTCCTATGGTTTTCCTCTCATTTGCTGCACCAGGATCACTAGTGCGGCTTTGTACAAGAGGCCATAAATGTGTCATCTCCTTTCAGACTACATAAATCCTGTTTTCATGGTGTTAACTGAATGGTGAAATATTGGGAACATGATAACTGAAAATGTTTACCCTGTTATAGAGAATAAGCCCCAGAGTTTTATATTTTCAAAGCAGCAGACATATGGCTGGATTCAATAAATGACGCTCAAAATTCAGCGACAAAATAATTGGTGCTGATCACTATTCTATAATGGACATTCCTGGATCGGTGCCCTTTATAGAAAGGCCTGTAGCACCGGGATCCACGCTCAGTTTGGGCCACAAGGAATTACACCCACTAAAACCAGGTGTAAATCCCAGCACACAAGCTGGGCACGGATCAGCAGTATTCTATAACACTGTGTGCATTTTAAGGGAACACCCCTCACCCACCCATGCCCCTCCGATAGCCAAGCCCCTTGGCAGATTTGCAGGGAAACACG
Organism: Microcaecilia unicolor; assembly: GCF_901765095.1. Taxonomy (NCBI): domain Eukaryota; kingdom Metazoa; phylum Chordata; class Amphibia; order Gymnophiona; family Siphonopidae; genus Microcaecilia; species Microcaecilia unicolor. The sequence goes on from NC_044031.1 coordinate 282,328,269, forward strand.
TAGGCTTTATTTTATAAATGGGCAGGTAAGTGTGTTTTCGCGTGGATCTGCCAATTCTGTCCCTTTTCGGTTCCTTGCATCCATTAGAATGCTTTTCCACGCATGGAAGTAGCACATAACATTCGGCGCCATATTTAGAATAATGGGGAGAAAATCCCTGCTGAAAAAGCAGGTGCAGGTTTCTGTGGGTAGTTTGTCTCTGCAGTTTTCAAAAGGAATGTATACGCATACTTTTCCTTTTGAGAACTGGTGTGGAGTCTCTGAGGAAAAGTGTCTCATTTACTCTCAAACATCTGAAAATTGCCCTTATATTTTACTGTTTTTAGAGACATCCAAAACTATCAAAATGTCGAAGAGAGGCCAAATGGATTTTTGTTTTTATGCTTTGTGGTTTGTGAGAACTCCTCTTTCTCACATTTATTATGGTAGCAAATATTTTGTCAGATTGCTCTGACTTCTCTAAATTTTAATTCTTTTATTTTTATATTTAGGGAAAAATGTCACATTAAGGGCCTCGCTTTCTGGCTTTAACATATCAAAGTGGTATAAGGAGAAAGGATGTCTCTCAAGCACCTGTGAGGCAATTGAGATCTTGAAACAGCTCCATGTGAGTATGAATCTCATGATTCAATCGGCTCTGGAAATAGATAACAGCTGACATTTCCTAGTGGGATTAGGGGAAGGAAAGATGAAGTAGGAGAAAAAAGGAAAGCCACTTAGAAAATGTGTCTCTGCTGTCAGTAGAAATTGTGACATTTAGCCTTATCAACAGGCTCTTTGGGCTAAAGAGAAACCTCAATTGACTGTGGAAGTTGTGCATCTGCCCCTTGTCATGGAGGTAGGCCACCCAGTGGCTCTCACTCCAAAGGGACCTCAGAACATGTATTTGTCTCCAAGTCCTCTCACCTCTTTCACTCAGCATGTGCATACCCTTTTCCAAGGGGACAGATTCTGTTCAGTGGAAAAAGGATATCCCTTTAAGGCCCATGCGTAGATTTCCCCTCTTTCTTCAAATACTGAGAGACAGCTGTGATGTACTTCACCTGGCTTTAATGATGACTTGTAGAAAACAAATACTGCATTGAGGTAGTCTCTCTATTCTGAGATTGTACATTATTGAATAAAACACTGTAGATTCATACATTTCAATCTCCTTCATTTGTGTCTATGATCCCTTCCAATAATTGCCATTTTGGGGGGAGTTTTATGGTCCCCCTTCTCCCCCAGTCCTGGTCAAACCTAATTGCTCTTGACTGAAATGTCACACTCTTCTCTTTGGGGTGCTCTTCCACTCAGACTTGTTTGATCTCTTAATGGGTATATTTCCCCACAATACCTTCTTCCTGTAGTTAAGCTCTTGCTTGGTGCTTGGTGCTTCTCACTATTTTCTCATATCAGCTTGTGGTTCAAGCTGTCCACTCTTTGGATTCTTGCAACTAGGCAGAGGGGTGGAAAAACTTCTGGCATATACGCATACTTCACATAAGGACATCTAACTCAAGGATTGGAGGGGAGGGGGGCTTTTTACACTGGATATAAACTAACTAGGCCCAAAGGCTGAACCTTCAAAACACACTGCTTCTGCAGTAACTACACCACCACTATACAACGCACAAACAAATCTATACAGCAATCCACACCATGCCCTAGGAGTCCATGGCTATGTGAGTAGATGGAAACCATTTCAGTCATTCCAGCAGCAGATGCTGTAGCAGAATAGTATACACCTCTTTGCTGTAGCAAAATGATATAGTCCTGAAACCAGGAGCTCACTGGACCAGTGAGAGTCCTGATTCCTTACACATTTATAAGTTTTATTTGAGCTTTGTCATCAGTTTCTACAGGTTTTGTGGATTAAAAATAGAAGCCGTGTTTGGGGGTAATTCTATAGAGTGGGCAGCAATATTATACACCAAGTATGTGTGTAAATGACCAGAATGTTGGCATATATATGACTATAAGGGGCATTTTTGAAAGAATGTCCAAGCCAGATTTGGGATGTTCTGCTCATAATGCCCCCCAAAAAACCCATCTATTTCAAAGCCAATTTCAAACATCCAGATTTTTTGTTCGAAAATGGCTGTGAGATGGATGTTTTCGTGTTGAGAATGTCCAAAATGAATAGCCATTCCCGCCCCCCCCCCCCCCAAAAAAAAAAAAAAACACCAAAAACAACAACAAAAAAGCAAACACAGGGATATGGATGTCTGTCTGGCATCATTTTGAGGAAAACTGGCCACATAGACGTCCAGGCAGAGTAGAGGGATAGCCTATTGGTTGGTGCAGTGGACTTTAAACCAAGGAACCCTGGCTCAAATCTCATTCAACTCTTTTATTTTTTAATTGTGAACTTTCTAGGAACACACAAATACCTACTATACCTAAATGTAAACTACTACTACTACTACTACTACTTATCCACTTCAATAGCCTTCAGGCTTGCAGATGGCTTATATATTTTAGTACAATAGGTATCTTTCTGTTTCTGGAAGGCTCATAATTTAAAAAAAAGTTGAGTTAAAATGGGATTTGAACCAGGGTCCAGTGGTTTAAAGTCCATTGCACTAATTACTAGGCTTCTTTTCATATTTGCTGTCTGCTTTGGTCAGAATACCTGTAATACTGGAGGCTGTCATAGAGCCTGCTTTTCCGTTCCAGTTTCACTTTCAGGGGAGAGGGAGGGGGGATCAGTAACCACTGGGGAATTATGGAGGGGTCATGCTTTAATCCATGCAGTGGTCACCTTTTTTTTTTTTTACCGTGAATATGATTGAAACAGACTTAACGTAGGGAGTTCATGTTCAATTATTGCTGTTGGATATCCCGTTTTTGCCCCCACCCCCCACAGTCCTGCCTAAACCACACCTCCTACCCGCCTCCAACACGTCCCCTTGCTATTTGGATGAACTGCAGTATTAGACTTATTCCTGCCTCTCCAAAATTGCCATATGGACATTTTTGACAGATGGTTCTTTTGGGCATTTTGAGACATTCCTGTGCTTTGAAAATGAGCACCTATGTGTGCACATACACACACAAATACCAAAATTCTGGCTATGGACTATTCTATAAAAAGGCGCCTAAATGCAAAAGTGTGAAGTTTGGTGGGTATACCCATGGGCAGAGTCTGGGCAGAGCACACAGTTACATGCATAAATTATAGCATGCTAGAATTGATGAATTTATGTATGTTTTTACCAATTTAGGAGCAAGCAGGTCCACCATGGCTGACATAAGCACTTGTGCCTGAATTACAGTTAGAGTATAGGAGTAGCCTAGTGGTTAGGGCAGCAGACTTTGATGCTGGGGACATGGGTTCCATTCCCACCACAGTTCCCTATGAACCTGAACAAATTGCTTAATCCTCTATTTCCTCAGGTACAAGTAAGTACCTGTATTTACTATATAAACCACTTTGAATGTCCCATTCATCCTTTACATGTTATTTATTATTCTACAAAAAACAAGTAGGCCCCTTGCTTTCCTTTATACAATAAGGGGTACATTCTGCAAAGGGTGGCACTGGCTAGAGTTGCATTCTAAACATGAATTCTGTATCGGCAAGTTATGCATCTACATTTAGGTGTGGCTGCTTACATCATGTTAATGTCCGCAACTAAATGTTACAGTTGTCTGCGTAACTGACATGATTCTAGAAGCTTAGAGCATAAATGTTTGGCACTCATGCGAGAAGGACAAGTAGATGCCAATTTTATAAAGACACAATGGTGGCTGTGTGTTGTTATATAATCCGAGGGGCAAAAGCAGTAGAAATTGTGTAGAGTGAAGCTGCAGACATTGATGGCAGCAGAGGCATATTTTAGAAAATGCATGCGTAAATCGCAACTCCATGCAAATCTCCAACTCTGAACATGGCTATACACAGATTGTGTGAAAGTACTTGCCTTCTTGGCACTACACATACTTTTAGACATGTAACCCCTGGGGTAACTTTAGAAGAGGCCTTTTATGTTTGAAAATTACTTCCTAAAATTACTCCCATCAAGGGTAATTCTATGCACAATGGTTTGCACATGTGTACTGGGACAGAGTGAGGGCAAAACAAACAGAGGATCCAATAAAAGTCCTCTCACAATGAGTGTCTTCCTGAACAAGTTCTTTATTGAAATCTACATGATTGACCCGACACATGACGTGTTTCGGTCGTAAAGGCTTGCGTCAGGGGTCTAGTAGTATCTGAAGAAAAACATGCCTTGAGGATCAGATGAATAACAGCACATAAACTGCTAAAAGAGATATCTCACATTAATGGCAGGCAGGAGTTTGAGGCTTCTGGCTGTGCCCTTTGCTGCATAACATATGAGACAAGCACATTGCCTGTCCTATTCTGAATCCAGCCCTTGTAGCAGTGTCTAGAATGCAGAAGGACAAAAGCCCAGGAGTCAATCCAGCAGGAACGAGCCAGGCCACGTGTTCAAAAACATAAAGTTCGAAAGCAAAAAAGTAAGACGAGGCCTCGTCACGTGTCGGGTCAATTGTGTAGATTTCAATAAAGACCTTGTTCAGGAAGACACTCATTGTGAGAGGACTTTTATTGGATCCACTGTTTGTTTTGCCGGTCTTTGGTTCCCCTGTGGAGAGATCACCTTCTGTGGGTGTTTGCTTCCTGGGACAGAGTGCACTGCAGACTCTTCCCAATCAATGTGCACTCTTGCAAATAGTGCACACTTATTCAAAAGAAGGTTCACTATTTTTCAAGATAGCACACTATTGACGGCACACACAAAAATATCCCATAAAAGGGGTAAATTGTGTAAGTGGTGCTTAAAAACCAGCCCCCAAAATTTTATATGCTGAGCTCTATTCTATAAAGGGTACAATAGAATAGCACTTAGGGCACAAACTATGCCTAAATTTAGGAGTTAGCAAATATGCCTGCTAAAAGCTGGTGTAAATTCCAGTGCCTAAATTAGGAGCATGTCAGCTGAATTCTGTATTTTCGCACGTAAAATTTTGGAATGCCCCAAGCCACACCCCCAAAATTTACACGCGTGAGGATTTACGTGTGGATCGTTATAGACTATGATCTATAAATCCTAATTAACGCCAAATAACACCAATAATTGGTTGCTAGCAACCAATTATTAGTGCTGATTGGTTTGTCAAGCAATTATGTTGTGTGTGCGAATCAGCTACACACGCTGATTTTTGCATGCAACTTTAGTCACCGTTTATAGAATCTGGGGAAAGCGTGTTTTTTTCTGCTTATTTTCGTCTACCAGTGACATAAAACAAATGGGATATATTGTTGATGTTTCTTTTGTCATTTCATTTGAATGCACATCTCTAGTTTTCAGCCTTATGTATTAAGGTTATCTACACCTTAATACATAAGGTATGTTAGTGGATGGTAGTGTAGTGGCAGCTGGACCCAGCAGCAGTTCACATTTGACTGCACTGGCATGGGGGGAAGCAGGCTGGGCTCCATAGATATCCCTACCTTACTGTTAAGCGTTGCTCTCGTCAATGGATCTATGGCAGTGGCAGCGATTCCTACATGTTGCCTGCTGCTAACCCAGAAGCCTCTCCTCTGCTGTTTCCGCCCTCTGTCGCAACTTCCTGTTTCTGGGCAGGATGCGGCAGAGGGGAGGCTTCAGTGGTGTGCTGGAGCCGGCTCGCACCGGCTCGCAAGAGCCGCTTGTTAAATTTTGACAGCTCTTGCGAGCCGGTTGTTGTTGTTGGGGGCGAGCCGGCTCCATTGCGGGAGGTAAGCATGGCAGGAGGGCGCCATCACTGGCCATGCTTACCTCCCCTGCCGCTCCGAAGCATGCACAACCATGTCCTTCGCCCCCCTCCGTCTTTTTTGAATTACCTCCGTCGAAGCGCCGCCATTTAAAGCCCTGCTGCGTGCTGGCTGGCCGTCTCCAGGCTTCCCCTGCTTGATTCGGATGATGTTCATGCCTTAGTCCCGCCTTCGCGAAAAAGGAAATGACGTCAGAATGAAGGCGGGACTAAGGCACGAACATCATCCGAATCAAGCAGGGGAAGCCTGGAGATGGCCAGCCAGCACGCAGCAGGGCTTTAAATGGCGGCGCTTCGACGGAGGTAATTCAAAAAAGACGGAGGGGAGGGTGGGAGCGAAGGAGCGGCAGGGGAGGGAAGATAATCGCTGGATGGGTAGAGGGGGGCAGGGGAGAGACCTGCTAGGCATGGGTGGGCAGAGGGGGGCAGGGGAAAGAATTGCTGGCCATGGATGGGCAGAGGGAGGCAGGGGAGAGATTTGCTGGCCATGGATGGGCAGAGGGGGGCAGGGGAGAGATTTGCTGGCCATGGATGGGCAGAGGGGGGGGCAGGGGAGAAAACTGCTGGGCATGGATGGGCAGAGGGGGGGCAGGGGAGAGAACTGCTGGGCATGGATGGGCAGAGGGAGGCAAGGGAGGAGAACAGCTGGCCATGGATGGGCAGAGAGAGGCAGGGGAGAGAATTGCTGGGCATGGATGGGCAGAGGGAGGCAGGGGAGAGATTTGCTGGCCATGGATGGGCAGGGGAGAGAATTGCTGGGCATGGATGGGCAGAGGGAGGCAGGGGAGAGAATTGCTGGGCACGGATGGGCAGGGGAGAGAATTGCTGGGCATGGATGGGCAGAGAGGGGCAGGGGAGAGAACTGCTGGCCATGGATGGGCAGAGGGAGGCAGGGGAGAGAATTGCTGGCCATGGATGGGCAGAGGGAGGCAGGGGAGAGATTTGCTGGCCATGGATGGGCAGAGGGAAGTAGGGGAGAGAATTGCTGGGCATGAATGGGCAGAGGAGAGAATTGCTGGGCAGAGGGGGCAGGGGAGAGAAGAGAATTGCTGGGTATGGATGGATAGAGAGGGGCAGGGGAGAGAGGAGAGTTTCAGGACATGGATGGCAGGGAGAGCAAGAGAAATTCTGGACATGGATGGAGGGAAGGGAGAGAGAAGAAATGCTGGACATGGAGGGAAGATAGAGGAAGGAGATTAGATGAGGGAAAAGGAAGTGAGGAGAGAAACTGCACATGGATGGAGAAAATAGGCAGAAGCTGGATCCACTGTACAGTCAAGTATGCGGAGGACCAGAAATGAAGAAGAAAGGAGGAAAGAAAAGAAATAAATGGAAAGGAAGCCCTGGAAACGGAGTCAAGGGAACAGATAGAGAGCAGCAGAATCAGATACTGGACCAGCATGATCAGAGAAACAAAGTCACCAGACAACAAAGGTAGAAAAAAAATAATTTTATTTTCATTATAGTGTTTGGAATATGTCCACTTTGAGAATCAGGTGCTGAACGTTAAAAGTTTATGTTTATTTACTTATTTATGGCATTTTATCCCATATTAAACATGAATTAGATTGGAACCCGGGATCATTTAATTTTTTTTCCTGGAGAGAGTAATGTGTTGGCTGCTGCCCCCCCCCCCTGGTATAGCCAGCTCTGCAATTGTTTTTTTGGGGGGGCACAGAGGTGGACGGGGGGTGCAGGGGTGGACGGGGGGCGCAGGGGTGGACGGGGGGGGCGCAGAGGTGGATGGGGGGGGGGCGCCGAGGTGGACGGGGGGGGGGGGGGGGCGCCGAGGTGGACCACGGAGAGAGCCTGTTGTTAAAAATTTACCAGCACACCACTGGGAGGCTTCCAGGTTAGTGGCAGGAAGCATGTAGGAATCGCTGCTATGGATCCTTTGATGAGAGGGGAGAGATGCTGCAGGGAGTCGAGGAACTGGAAGAGAGAGGTAGAATTGTGTGTGAGGTGGGGCAGGGAAGGAGTGGTGCTGCACAGTGGGGGAGAGGTGCTGCATGGTGGAGTGGGTGAGAGGGGGATAGAGGTACTACACAATGGGGGAGGGGGGAGGAGAGGAAGGGAGAGATGCAGAAAAGAGGTAAAGAGGGGCCAGAAAGGGAAAGAGGGTCCGAGAGAGGGAGAAATGATGGACATATGGGTGAAAGGGAGTGAGAGATGGTGCATGGGGAAGAGAGGGAGAAATGTTTGACAATGACAGTGGAGAGGAGGAAGGGAGAGATGCTGCATAGAGGGGGGGGATGTTGGACCTGGGGTGAGAGTGAGAGAGAGAGCCAGAGAGAGATGGTGGACAGTGGGAAGAAGGTAGAAAAGTTGGACATGGGGGAGGAAACAGAGAATACTGCATGGGAGGGAGGGGGAAGAGAGATGTTGGATCTGGGGTACAAGGCAGGGGGAGAGAAGATGGACAATGAGAGAGGGAGAAATGTAGGACATGGAGATAGATGGATGAGAGGCACGGAGATATGTACAGGAGATGGAGAAGGGAGAGAGGGAGATGTTGGATCCAGGAACAGATGGGAGTGATGGAGAGATGCCAGACAATGGGAGTGAGGGAAGAGAGAGGGAGAAATGCTGGACCATGGGGGACAGAGTAGGAAGGAACAGAAAAGGGACAGGCTATGGGGGGGGGGGGTGAGGAGTTGTCAGGATACGGGGGTGGGGAGGGAAGAAAGAGGGCGCTGATGCTTGGCTAGAAGGGTGGAAGGAGGAAGATTCTGGGAATCGTAGAACCATGTGGGACATGCCAGGAGGAAGGTGGCAAGGAAATTGATGAGAGAATAGTGATTTACAGAGGATAGAAACACAGTAATAGGGAGTAAATTAAAGATGAAAGGAAATGGAAGGCTGGGGAAGGAGTGAGATGGGGAATGGGAGAACTAGTGGGTGAGAGAAGAAGATGGAAATCTGAGAGGTAGTTAAAAAGTAAAAAGGAGGATAAGAATGAGAAAAAGGGTGAAATTTGAGTTGACAGAGGCAGAAAAGAAAAAAAAAAGAGGAAAGAGTTAAAAATGTGTGATCAATATGTCAGAGGTAGGTGTAGTGAGGGAATAGACAGCCGAGAGGAGAAAAGACAAATGGACAGCAGCCGCTTGAAGGAGAATTAGTAGATAACAGACAGGAAATTGGAACCAACATAATGGAAAAATAAAACGTCCACACAACAAAGGTAGAAACAGGGCCGTGCCGATGCAGTAAGTGGGGTAAGCAAGGCAGGGGGGCGCCCGCCTTCGAGGGGCGCCGCTGCCCTGCAGTCCCTGCCTTCCGCTCACTTGCAAAATCTTTCACCTGAAGTTGCCATCCCAGAAGTGAAAGCAACTAAAGTGAAGGCAACACAGCAGAATTCACTGGGGTAGGCAGGCTCTAAGTTATTTAAGAGAATGCAACCAGATTGCTATATATGCTTTGGTTTGGGGATAACTCCTCACTCAGGGTGAGCTTCAGAGCTTGAACAGCATTCAAATTAAAGAGAACCAGAAATTTTAAAAGTGCTAAAAATAAGTTTTAAAAGTATTTGCATTAAATCTAATTGTAGAATTCAGGTGCTGGGAGTCTGTAGTTGGTTGTCATATGCTCAGATTTGTTTAAATCATATGCAAATTAGTCCATTTTTGGGAAGTTCTCATTTGCATATTTAAGGATAAAAAAATGATGGAAATGTTTACAGTCTTAATGTTAGGTCATGGCTCTGATCAAAAGTGTGAAGTTTTATCCAAAAACGAAGGGTTTATCTAGTGTTTTTGACTAAAACTTCCCATTACAGTGTCTGTATGTTAATCTGCATTCAAATAGAGCTCACTGATTGGATGATCAGCTTCTGTTAGCAATCTGCCGGGAAGGGAACAGAGTGAGACAGCAACTGACTGTCGGTTTGGCCAAGAGAGACATGCAGCTGTGAGTTCCTGTGTGTGTTGACTGAAATTACAAAAGAGTGCCTGATTATGTGGTAAATGAGAAAATATGAATGAAAACAGGTTGGTGGAGATTGAAGTTTGAGGTATCTCTAGTGAGAAAAGGATCTGAATATTTCAGGATTACTTGAAGTTTATGAAGAATAGAAAAGGGTGAATTTCAGTTTAAGAGTGTTTAAATCCTATAAGCTATATAAAGGCTAGGTAGATTTAAGTGACTGTAATCAAGGAAACCTTAATATTTGATCTGAAATAAATATTTGATCTGAGATAGTTGATCAGAGATAAATGTTTGATCTGAATTATATCCTTTGGTGCAAAGGAGATTAGAAAAAGAATCTTTGGAAACTAAGAGGACTTTGCTCACATTTTGAATTAGCATTCCTATTTTGAGTTGGAAATCTTTGAAGTGTTATGAAAATACATTTTGCTTTAATGAAATTGCTAAACTTTAGAGTCAGAGACTTATCAATGAGGGATACATACAGTGCAATTTTTTCTTGAGGTCTGGCTTACTTGCCTGCGCCCTTCTGTTCCTGCTCTGCTAGACAGGGGGGGGGGGGGGCACCAACTGATAGTCTGCAGGGGGGCACCAGAGACCCTAGGCACGGCCCTGGGTAGAAAAAAGCATATAATTTTGAACGTTTTAAATGGAATATGTTAACTTTGGGAAATGTGTATAGCACATTTCTTTCAGTAGAAAAGGAAATTAATTTCTATTTTTATTTCTCCAGTGTTGTAGTACATGTTAAGTTTAACTTCTTGGGGTTCCCAATTCAATTTTTGTCTAAATGTTTTTATTTCTAATTTGTGATCCCTTGCTCTGTATTTGGTGAGGGTCTGTTATATGATTGTAATGGCAGGTGGGGAAATTGGAGGGGAGGCAGGGAAGAGAGGGGATTGGGGAGGGTGACCTCCTTTATTTTCTGACCTGGGCCATAACATGTCTAACACTGATCATGGAAAGAAATAGCAACTGTGCCACTGCAAAGATAAGTTTTCATTCACTAAGATATTAAAAAACCTTAAGAAATATTTTCAAAAAGTGTAATGTTTCACAATAAAAGAGACTGTATGAATTTATGGAGGTTTTAATCCAATGATGAGAACAAGTACTCCATGTAACAGAAGTCTGTTGAGCTTTGCATAACGGAGCAAATTGAAGCTACTTGAGGCTTTTCCTCCATTTCTTAGGGCAGTTTCATGTAAAAAAAAGCAACACCACGCTAAGAGGTAACAAAGGAATAAAAGGATTTTAGTATTTGTAACACTGACCATATAGCTGGGGGGGATGCCCAGGCATCCCCAGCTAAGGACCTCTTCCAAAGGCAACCAGAACTCCCTTCTACCAAGTTCTACAGTCAGCAATAGCATCCTTGAGCCACCAACAACTAAGCGTCAGTGGTGGGTGGGGTGTGACACCGATGGCTTAAGGATGTTACTGCTGCCTGCCAAACTTGGAAAAAAGGGAGTTCTGGACACCTTCGGAGGAAGTCTTCAGCTAAAGTATTTATATTTTGAGGTGGAGGTAGGGTGGGGCAGAGAAACCTTTGTGCCAGCCCACTTTGGGCTCAGGCCCACCTAAAATTGGCTGTCTGGCTACACCACTGATTCAGAAAACAAGTGATTATTGTACTAGGTGGGACATCTGGCATGTAACTTCCATCTCCATTGAAAGTTGATGAATGATTTATTCCTATCTCTAATGAGCTTATGAATTTGTGTATTATTTTTGATTGGAGTTTATCAGTTTAGCTTAGAGTTGTACTGAAGAGGTAATTTTATAAACTGTGTTAGATTAGACCATTAAAAAATTAATTTTGACAATCTTCATACTGTTGTTCATGGGTTAGTTATTTCCGATCTTTTCTTAAGACTTTCATCAAATGCTTTGAGACTGTTGTTCAAAACTCAGCTGTGTGAATCTTGACAAGGACTGGTTGTTTTGAGCCCATAACCTGGGTATTGTACTCTTTGCACTAGTTGCTGGTTGTTTGGAGAATAAAATTTAAGATTTTCCTTTGATACATAAATGTTAAGCAGCGAGACCCCCTTTATTTTCATGTTGCCGATACTGTACTGGCCCTCTTAAATGCCAACATCAGAAAATCATTGAGGGCCCTTTGTCTATTAGATATTCAATTTTTTGTCATATTCATTTAGAGGAGACTCATGCATGAGTTTTTTTCAGTTGCAGGTCCAATACTGTGAAATTTGTTGCCAGTAGAAATGAGACTATTGACTAACACAGCAACATTTTTGAGGCATATCTGTTTAGACAGGCCTATTTGATAAATTTAAGATTCCATATCATCATGCTGATCAATCCATAGACTGGTGGGTTGTGTCCATCTACCAGCAGGTGGAGATAGAGAGCAATCCTTTTGCCTCCCTATATGTGGTCATGTGCTGCCGGAAACTCCTCAGTATGTTCTCTATCTCAGCAGGTGGTGGTCACACACAGCAGCAGCTCTGGCTAGGTCTCCAAGCCTAATTTTTAGGTTTTGTTGAGTACCTGGGGTTGAGGGCTCTTCTTGAGCAAGTGCAAACCTGGTGGCGCCAGGTCCCTCCTTTTCTCCCCCCTCCCGCTGGCTCCGTTTAAAAAAAAAAAAGAAAAAAATTTTGGACGTCCTTAAGGGCGTTTATTTCAACGTTTATTTAACCGTTTATTGCAGCTACTCACTGGGACACCAGTTCGTTACAGCTCGGAGCGAGAAGCAGGTAATTTTTACCTTTTTATAGCGGGCAGGGGGTTCCCCGATCGATCTCCACGTGGTCTATGGCGTCGGAGGGCGAGGGCGCGAAGAATCGCTCCCCGGACCGCGTGTGCGCTTCTAGCAGGGATGCGGGGGTCTTAAAGTCTGATTCGCCCTTGTTGGGTGTCAGTTTGGAGGCAAGTCAGTGTCCCGGGTCTTCCTCCGGTGCGGCGGTTTTTCCCGCCATAAACGCCCATCCCCCGCTGCTCGCCTCTGCCATCTTGGCCGGCCACTCTGCTTGGACGGCTTCTTCTTGGGCCGCCCTTGAGCTGGGAGACGTTAATGCCATGGCCGCCCTTGATTTGGGCGATGGCAAAAAAGCGGCTAAAGTTAAGCGCCGTTCTTCCCGCGCGGCTCCTTCGCGGAGTGTCGCGCCGGACGCCATCTTGGATGCGCAGCATGTTTCTCCCCCGCTCTTGCGAGCGCCGGTTGAGGGTGCGTCTAGGGCTGTGGCCCAGGCTGCTGAAGTGCACAGTCTGGGGGGTTTCTCCCCCGAGTTTATTTTGCTGCTGCATCAGGCCTTCCTTATGCAAAACGCTGCCCCTTCTCCCTTGTCCGATAAAGGGGTTGAGGCCCCCGGAAGTAAACGCCCTCGGGTGGCTTCCCAGGCCTTAGAGGACTTTGTCTCCTCTGATGTAGATGAGGGCAGCGTGTCTGAGTTCTCCCAACGGTCCTTTGGGGATTCCTTGGAGGAGACGGATTCCCGCTCGGAAGGAGCGGATGACCCCTCTGCAGCGCGGATCTTTCGCTCAGAGGATTTGCCCAACCTGTTAGTGCAGGCCATGAGCATTTTGAAGATTTCCTATCCAGAGGACGTCTCTCCCTCAGCCCCTGTTGGCTCCGCCATTATGCTAGGGACGAAGCGCCCGCCTAGAACCTTCCACGTGCATGATGCCATGCACACCTTGATTTTGGCTCAATGGGATGTCCCGGAAGTGAGCCTCAAAGTGGCTAGGGCTATGTCCCACCTCTATCCTTTGCCTGAAAGTGAACGGGAAGCCTTTTTTTGGCCTACCGTGGATTCTTTAATCACTGCGGTGACTAAGAAAACGGCTTTGCTGGTGGAAGGTGGCACGGCCCTAAAGGACGCCCAAGACAGAAGATTGGAGGCGGCCTTAAGGTCGTCCTTCGAGGCGGCTGCCTTAAGTTTGCAGGCCTCAATTTGCGGCTCCTATGTGGCCAGGGTGTGCCTGACGATTGTGCAGCGGGCTTCCCCCTCGGATCCTTCCTTGAGGGCTGATTGGCCGGCCCTGGAATCGGGCTTGGCTTATTTGGCAGACTTACTGTATGATGTCTTGAGAGCCTCGGCTAAAGGTATGGCTCAGACAGTCTCTGCGCGGCGGTGGCTTTGGCTGAAACATTGGTCTGCTGACCACGCCTCTAAGTCTCGCTTGGCTAAGTTGCCTCTTAACGGCAAGCTGCTCTTTGGGGTCGAGCTGGACAAAATTGTGACCGATCTCGGCATGTCTAAGGGCAAGAGGTTACCAGAGGTCAGGGCTCGGGCCAGTGCTCGCCCCGGTAACTCCAGAGGACGGTTTCAGGAAGCCCGTCAGTACCGCCCGGGCAAGTCGGGCTCCTCTGCCCCCTCTTCCTTCAAGAGGAACTTCTCCCCAAAGCAGCATTCCTTTCGCAGAGACCGCCGTCCCGGAGGTGCACCCTCCGGTCCTCCCCCAGGGTCTCGTACCCAATGACTGGGTCCTGGTCTATGGCCCAGTGCAGATTGGAGGACGCCTGTCCTCGTTTCTGGGCGAGTGGACCAGGGTAACTTCAGACGCTTGGGTGCTGGAAGTCATCAGAGACGGCTACAAGCTAGAGTTCTGCCGACCCTTAAGAGACGGGTTTGTACTCTCTCCCTGCAAGTCTCCGGTCAAAGCTGTGGCAGTGCAGCAGACCTTGGACAATCTCATCCGCCTGGGTGCGGTCGTTCCGGTGCCAGAAAATCAGCTTGGCAAGGGACGTTACTCCATTTACTTTGTGGTACCAAAGAAAGGAGGTTCTGTATGGCCTATCCTCGACCTCAAAGGGGTCAATCGGGCCTTGAAAGTTCGGCACTTTCGCATGGAGACTCTCCGCTCTGTTATAGCGGCAGTGAAGGCAGGGGAGTTCCTGGCATCCTTGGACATCAAGGAAGCGTACTTGCATATTCCCATCTGGCCTCCTCATCAACGCTTTCTGCGTTTTGCAGTCCTGGGCCGACACTTCCAGTTCAGAGCCCTCCCGTTCGGGTTGGCTACTGCTCCGCGGACCATCTCCAAAGTAATGGTGGTCATCGCAGCCTTCCTGCGAAAGGAAGGAGTACAAGTCCATCCTTATCTGGACGACTGGTTGATCCGAGCCCCCTCTTATGCAGAGTGCGGCAAAGCTGTGGACAGGGTGATTGCTCTTTTGAGCTCCCTGGGGTGGATCATCAACTGGGAGTAAAGCCAGCAGCGCCCGACTCAGTCCCTGGAGTATCTGGGAGTTCGATTCGACACCCAAGTGGGCAGAGTGTTCCTGCCGGACAATCGGATTGTCAAACTTCAGGCTCAGGTGGACCAGTTCCTAGTAGCCTCTCCGCTTCGGGCTTGGGACTATGTGCAGCTGTTGGGCTCTATGATGGCCACAATGGAAGTAGTGCCCTGGGCCAGGGCTCATATGAGACCACTACAACACTCTCTGCTGCAGCGCTGGACTCCGGTGTCGGAGGATTATGCTGTGCGCCTTCCCTTGGACCCAGCAGTGCGCAAGGCGCTGAGCTGGTGGCTGAAGACAGACAAGTTGTCTGCAGGGATGCCTCTTGTGACCCCGGAGTGGAATGTCGTCACGACGGACGCCTCTTTGCCGGGCTGGGGAGCCCACTGCTTGGGAAGGACAGCGCAGGGGCTCTGGTCTCCTGCAGAGGCAAAGTGGTCTATCAACCTCCTGGAACTCAGAGCCATTCGGTTGGTGCTTTTGGAGTTCCTCCTGGTACTGGCGTTGAAGCCAGTACGGGTCCTGTCGGACAATGCCACGGCTGTGGCCTATGTCAACCGCCAGGGAGGTACCAAGAGCGCCCCTCTAGCCAAGGAAGCCATGAATCTATGCCAGTGGGCGGAAGCGAACCTGGAACAGCTGTCAGCGGCCCACATTGCTGGAGTCATGAATGTCAAGGCGGACTTTCTCAGTCGCCATACCTTGGATCCCGGAGAGTGGCAGTTATCGGCTCAGGCGTTCTTGGACATCACGAAGCGCTGGGGCCAGCCGAGCCTAGATCTGATGGCGTCATCGGCCAATTGCCAAGTGCCGCGCTTTTTCAGCAGAGGACGGGACCCTCGATCTCTGGGAGTAGATGCTCTTCTCCAACAGTGGTCGACACAGGAGCTTCTCTATGTGTTCCCGCCCTGGCCCATGTTGGGCAGGGTACTAGACCGGGTGGCAAAGCATTCGGGCCGGATAATCCTGGTGCGTCCGGACTGGCCCAGACGTCCCTGGTATGCGGACTTGATCAGGCTCTCAGTGGACGACCCTCTGCGGCTGCCAGTGGAGCAGGGCCTGTTGCATCAGGGTCCCGTGGTGATGGAGGATCCCTCCCCCTTTGGTCTTACGGCCTGGCTATTGAGCGGCAGCGTCTGAGGAAGAAGGGCTTCTCAGACAAGGTCATCGCCACTATGCTGAAAGCGAGGAAGCGCTCTACTTCTACTGCTTACGCCAGGGTTTGGCATACCTTTGCAGCGTGGTGTGAAGCAGGCTCACTTTCTCCCTTCACTGCTCCAATTTCTTCAGTGCTGGCGTTCCTGCAAGAAGGTCTGGAGAAAGGCCTGTCGCTCAGTTCCCTTAAAGTCCAGGTAGCGGCTCTGGCTTGCTTCAGGGGCCGCCTGAAGGGTGCTTCCCTGGCTTCGCAGCCAGATGTGGTACGTTTTCTCAAGGGAGTTAATCACCTGCGCCCTCCTCTGCACTCAGTGGTGCCTGCGTGGAATCTCAACCTGGTGCTAAGAGCCTTGCAGAAGCCGCCTTTTGAACCCTTGTCGAGGGCATCTCTGAAAGACCTGATGTTGAAAGCAGTCTTTTTGGTGGCTATCACTTCAGCCAGAAGAGTTTCCGAGCTCCAGGCACTCTCATGTCGAGAGCCTTTTCTGCAGTTCACTGAGGCAGGAGTGACTATTCGCACAGTGCCTTCCTTCCTGCCCAAGATTGTTTCTCGCTTCCATATGAATCAGCAGCTCTGTCTCCCTTCCTTTCGTAGGGAGGACTACCCGGAGGAATACTCTGCGCTCAAATATCTGGATGTGAGACGAGTCATCATCAGATACTTGGAAGTGACCAATGATTTCCGGAAATTGGATCATCTGTTTGTCCTGTTTGCAGGTCCTCGTAAGGGTCTGCAGGCTGCTAAGCCTACAGTGGCAAGATGGGTCAAGGAAGCCATTGCAGCGGCTTATGTGGCCGCGGGGAAGGTGCCGCCTATTCAGCTGAAGGCTCACTCCACTAGAGCTCAGGCGGCCTCGATGGCAGAGGCCGGGTCCGTCTCCTTGGAAGAGATATGCAAGGCGGCAACTTGGGCATCGGCCCATACCTTCTCCAGGCATTACCGCTTGACTGTGGCTGCTCGGGCGGAGGCCCGGTTTGGAGCTTCAGTGTTGCGGTCAGGGATTTCAATGTCCCGCCCTGGGTGAGTACTGCTTCGGTACATCCCACCAGTCTATGGATTGATCAGCATGATGATATGGAAGGTAAAATTATGTATCATACCTGATAATTTTCTTTCCATTAATCATAGCTGATCAATCCATAGCCTCTCCCAGATATCTGTACTGTTTATATTCTGGTTGCATTTCAGGTTCAAGTTTAGTCTTCAGTTCCTGTTCAGGAGGACTTCGTGTTCAAGTTTTTTCAATGGATTCTTCAAGAGTTGAGATGAGTTTGTGTTACATTGAGCTGCTGCATTCCTCTCTCCTCCGTTTTTCGGGGCTGGATTGAGACATAAATTCTGCCGGCGCTCCCTCCCGCTTCGTGCGGCTGTAGGGCAGCTTTGTACCCCTCCCGCTTCGGCGGTGTTAGGGTCAGTCAGCTCCTCCCGCGGTTGCGGTTGCAGGATAAGCCAGATGCCCCCGCATCGGCGGGGTGGTGTCCCTCCCCCGCTCCGCGGGGATGAGCTGGACGGATTCCCCTCCCCCACTTGTGTGGGGATGAGCTGGGTTAATTCCCCTCCCCCGTTTCGGCGGTGGTGAGCTGGGCAGAGTGTCCCTTTGTGGGTGTAATTCTCTAAGTGCTGAGTCCTGCGGATGGAGCTTGGATATCGACATACTGAGGAGTTTCCGGCAGCACATGACCACATATAGGGAGGCAAAAGGATTGCTCTCTATCTCCACCTGCTGGTAGATGGACACAACCCACCAGTCTATGGATTGATCAGCTATGATTAATGGAAAGAAAATTATCAGGTATGATACATAATTTTACCTTCCTTTAGACACATACATGGCTTGAATTATACTTCACTATGATAGGATGAATTTATGGGTAGTGCTAAAGGGGAGGTGGCTCAGAAATGTTTTATTGGTTTGATTGTGCTGTATTATTGTGTTTTATTGTTTTAAACTATGATGTCATATTACTGTTTTATGCTTTAGTTTGGGATGTTTTAATTTTGTGTGTTTTAAAAATATTTTACAATGTTTATTGCAATAAACAACAGCATTAACTACTTCATCATACCCTTCACTAAAACACATTTCTTATCTTGCATATCAAACAAACTCTGAAGTCAACATTTTAACATGCTTCCTTTTTGTAGTGAGATTAGAACATTTTTTTGAAGCATGTAAGGGAGTTTCAGAAGCTTCATTCAAGGCAATGCAATTTAAGATCCTTCACTACTGCTATATTGATCATCAGAGAAGGCATAAAATGGAACTGATAGGGACAGCAGTGGAGAAATGCAGCCAGTATGGAATTTTATTCATTGTTTCATCAGTTGTCCTACCTTAGCAGAGACTTGGAAACAGGTGAGGGAAACTTTAGAAAGACAAGTGAACCAAATGATTGCCAAAAGTGTGGATGTCTTGTTATTACAGGGGTTTAACTGGGGAGAGAGACTGTGGTGGTAGGGGCAGAGAGTAAATGTTTATGGGGCTAATAGTGGTGAGAAAATGTATTTTGATCAAGTGGATGGAAGCAAACTTGCCAAATTGAGTTTGTGAATGGCCAGAAAGGTGGGGCTAATAGATGTCTGTTTTGCAGGGAGAAAAGTACCTTCCTCCTCCCCCAGCTGGCAACAGTTACATCTCCCTCCCCTGGGAATGTCCCCTCAACTTACCTAGATCTAGATAGCCCTCCTGGGCCTACCTGATATCCATGGTGGTCCAGTAAGGGGCAATGGGGGCAGGAGCGAAGCCCACTTGCTCCTACTCCCATTATCCCTCCCCCAGCCCACCATGGATATCAGGTAGGCCTGGGAGGCCTATCTAGACCAGGAGGATGTGGATTGGAGGGGATGTTCCAAGGGGAGGGGTTGTGACCGTTGTTGGCTGGGAGAGGAGGAAGGCAAGGAGGAGGGCTGCATCGAGGGGCAGGATAGGGATTGTGGGGACTATAAAAAAAAGTTATGTGGATCCTGGCTGATGTTCAGTGTTGGGACCCACATAGTTAATCCAGCCTATTTAGGATAGCTTTGAGCTATCCTAACTTGGCCAGGTTAGCTATGAGAAATTAGGGATGCAAACAAACTGGGCAACACAATAATAATGGGTGATTTCAATTACCCCAATATTGACTTGGTAAATGTAACATCAGGGCATGCTAGGGAGATAAAATTCCTTGACAAAATCAAGAATTGCTTTATGGAGCAGCTGGTACAGGAGCCCAAAAGAGAAGGAAAAATTCTAGACCTAGTCCTTAGTGGAGCGCATGATCTGCTGTGGGAGGTAATGCCGCTTGATAATAGTGATCATAATATGATCAGATTTGATATTAGCTTTGGAGTAAGTATAATCAGGAACTCCAATACGTTAGCGTTTAACTTTCAAAAAGGAAACTATGATAAAATTAGATGGTGAAAAAAACCTTAGAGGAGCGGCTGTGAGGGTCAAAAATTTATATCATGCTGTTCAAAAACACCATCCTGGAAGCCCAGGCCAAATATATTCCGTGTATTATAAAAGGAGGGCGGAAGACCAAACGACAGCTGGCATGATTAAAAAGTGAAGTGAAGGAAGCTATTAGAGCTAAAAGAAAATCCTTTAGAAAATGGAAGTAGGAACCAATTGAAAATAATAAGAAACAGCATAAGGAATGTCAAGTGAAATGCAAAGCGCTGATAAGGAAGGCAAAGATGAACTTTGAAAAAAAGATTGTGTTGGAGGCAAAAACATATAGTAAAAAAATTTTTTTTTAGGTATATTAAAAGCAGTAAGCCGGCAAATGAATCGGTTGGACCGCTAGATATGACTGAGGGGTAAAAGGGGCAATCAGGGAAGAAAAAGCCATAGCGGAGAGATTAAATGAATTCTTTGCTTCGGTCTTCACCAAGGAAGATTTGGGAGAGATACCGGTGGCAGAAATGGTATTCAAAGCTGATGAGTCAGAGAAACTGAATAGAATCTCCATAAACCTGGAGGATGTAATAGGGCAATTTGACAAATTGAAGAGTAGCAAATCTCCTGGATCAGATAGTATCCATCCCAGAGTACTGATAGAATTGAAAAATGAATTTGCGGAGCTATTGTTAGTAATATGTAATCTATCTTTAAAATTGAGTGTGGTACCTGAAGATTGGAGGGTGGCCAATGTTATGCCGATTTTTAAAAAAGGTTACAGATGAGATCTGGGAAATTATAGACCAGTGAGTCTGACGTTGGTGCTGGGCAAAATAGTAGACTATTATAAAGAACAAAATTACAGAGCATATTCAAAAGCATGGATTAATGAGAGAAAGCCAACATACATTTAGTGAAGGGAAATCTTGCCTCACCAATCTATTACATTTCTTTGAAGGGGTGAACAAACATGTGGATAAAGGTGAGCCACTTGATATCATGTGTGTGGATTTTCAAAAGGCATTTGACAAAGTACCTCATTAAAGATTCCAGAGGAAATTGGAGTCATGGGATAGGAGGTATTGTCCTATTGTGGATTAAAAATTGGTTAAAAGATAGAAAATAGAGAGTAGGGTTAAATGATCAGTATTCTCAATGGAGAAGGGTAGTTAGTGGGGTTCCCCAGGGGTCTATGCTGGGACCACTGCTTTTTAACATATTTATAAATGATCTAGAGATGGGAGTAACTAGTGAGGTAATTAAATTTGCTGAAACACAAAGTTATTCAAAGTTGTTAAATCACAAGAGGATTGTGAAAAATTACAAGAGGGAGACTGGTGTCTAAATGGCAGATGACGTTTAATTTGAGCAACTGCAAAATGATGCATGTGGGAAAAAAGAAAATGAATTATAGCTACGTAATGCAAGGTTCCACGTTAGGAGTCACTGACCAAGAAAGGGATCAAGGTGTCGTCGTTGATGATACTTTGAAACCTTCTGCTCAGTGTGCTGTGGAGGCTATGAAAGCAAATAGAATATCAGGCATTATTAGGAAAGGAATGGAAAACAAAAATGAGGACGTTATAATGCTCCATGGTGCAACCTCACCTTGAATATTGTGTTCAGTTCTGGTCAGTGCATCTCAAAAGAGATATAGAGGAATTAGAAAAGGTGCAGAGAAGGGTGACAAAAATGATAAAGGGGATGGGACAACTTGCCTATGAGGAAAGGCTGAAGTGGCTAGGGCTCTTCAGCTTAGAGAAAAGACGGCTGAGGGGAGATATGATAGAGGTTTATAAAATAATGAGTGCAGTGGAAAATGTAGACGTGAAGCATTTGTTTACTCTTTCCAAAAATACTAGGACTAGGGGGCATTCATTGAAGCTACAAAATAGTAAATTTAAAACGAATTGGAGAAACCTTTTCTTCACTCAATGTGTAATTAAACTCTGGAATTCGTTGCCTGAGAATGTGGTAAAGACAGTTAGCTTAGCAGCATTTAAAAAAGGTTTGGACGGCTTCTTAAATGAAAAGTCCATAGACCATTATTAAAATGGACTAGGGGAAAATCCAGGGCCGTGCCTAGGGTCTCCGGCGCCCCCCTGCAGTTGGCCCCACCGGCGCCCCCCTGCAGTTGGCCCCGCCGGCGCGCCCCCCCCTGAAAACGATCGCTACACTACCCGCACTCTTCTCCCCAGATCCTTTTCCTTTTTGTTTAAATTTACCTCTCCGGCGCGCGGCAGCGTAGCGTTAGTGAGAAGGAGGCGGCGCTCCCCCGCCCCGACGTGTCTTCTTCCCTTCGCTCAGTGTCCCGCCTTCTTCTGACATCATTTCTGATGTCAGAAGAAGGCAGAACCGAGTGAAGGGAAGAGACTGACATGTCGGGGCAGGGGAGCGCCACCTCCTCACTAACGCTACGCTGCCACATGCCGGAGAGGTAAATTTAAACAAAAAAAAAAAGGACAAGGATCTGGGGAGAAGAGGGCAAGGTAAGCATGGTGCGGTGGGGCGCCCCCCAGAGGATGGCGCCCTCCTGCCATGCTTACCTCGCTTACCGTGTCGGCACGGCCCTGGGAAAATCCACTGCTTATTTCTGTCCCAGTGTGGCAATACTTATGTACTTTTGAACCAGTTCTACAAAAGAGACCAAATCAGTCTCGTTGAACAATTGCCCCAAAGTAGTTAAGTTGGCACAATGCCATCAGCAAAAAAAACCCTCATGTGGCCTGTCCTGGTGGGAAAGAGGGATTATCTACAATTAGGGAGTGCTTAGAGATCTGAAAGTCCCGCACCTTACACGTGCTATCCCATACCTTCGAAGTGTAACTAGTTGTAACACACAAGGTAGCAGGCAACTGCCTATGCCTTGGTAGCAACTACAACAGAGAAGCAAGTGGCACTGAACCCACACAACATTGCTCAATAGTTATCCATACCTTATACAGGCAGCCAAAAAACACTCCACAGCCACCCGACCCTGCACTACTTACTGATAAAGAAAAACATTTGGGACATCCAACCCACCTTTCTTCCAATCTCAAAAAAGAATACTCTGAGCCAATCTGGGATGCCGACTATGCCAAATAAAGCGAATGATTCTATTCTGAATGTAGGACATAAAGGACTGCAAAATTCGGAACTGGCAAGCAAATGAGGTAAAATATTCATTTTAATAGAGGCCTCATGCTCACACCAAGATTAAGCTGAAGCTCATGCAACAGGATAATTAACCTTAAATAAGTCAAAATAATTTGGGATGAGGAGTACTTATTTATTCATTCTTATATCCCACAATTATCCAGAAACAATTTTCGGTTCAATGTAACTTACAATTAACAGTTAGGAAAAATTACAAATTGTGTTGTACAATTAGCTTATGAGCCAGAATTGCTCAGGAGCTATGGGCAATCTGGAATGTTCTAAAGGCTTTCAAAGATCGACTGTCCAACCAAAATGTACTCATTCAAACAGACAATCAGATTGCAATGTATTACAGAAACAAGCAGGGGGGTAGCTAATCATACCCTCTGTTTCAGGAGGCTGTACGTGTGATGGTTCAAATGGGCACACAATCAGCTCATGTTTGTTCATTAACAACATGCAACGACATGGGAAATTGCATTGACGTTTCCCATGCCGTTGTAAATGACTGCCCAAGAAAACTAGGCCAGTGGACACTGCCAGTCACGTTATTTTCCTTTTTTTTTGTTTTGCTTTGTTTTATTTCAATTTATTACATTTAAAGTGGGCTAACATGGCAATCATATCACAGTATTATAGTGGTGCCAGTTATACAATTTTATCCACAGCTAAGGTAGGTAAATTTTCAAAAAGCCTGTTTCATTCATGGAAATCCTTTAAAAATGTTTTCTACTGAGTGCCCATCTCCTCAGCAACTAAATCTGACACGAGTAGCTAGTGTGGAAGCCTCAGCTGTCAAAAAGCAGAGCCTCATACATAAAATTAGCTAAAAGCATTTCATTGGATGATGTCTTTATCATTCAATGCAGTGTGTCATATTGCCTTGAAAACCCTTCAGAGTGGAATAGAAAACTGAAGCGTTCATCCCAACAAAGTCAAGATAATCTTGATATTCTCTCCTCTCAGTCCTCTCTCCTTTGTGGATCTGGAAGCTTTGTCTTTTATTTAAACTCTACCTTGCTTTTGACAGAGTGAAGAAGTGGTGGGCTGTGCCATCCTGGGTCCCACATGTTCTTATGCCACCTTCCAAATACTTTCAACGTAAGTACCATGACTTGAGATCATTGTTACATAAAGAGTTTCAGTATTCAGAGAGACAAATCCTTTTCATTTGGAATTTTAAACCAATTGTTGTTATATGGAGGTCTTGCCTGACAGTTTGATTTCAGATGTAGTGTTGCTACGATAATCATTTCAGTGCCTCTATTATTATCATAGAGCATTTGCGGTGTTAAGAAAGAAAACCAAACTGATTTCATTTTTCTAAGAATTACATCATATTTTGCAATGTACTACAATAACTGCTTGCTTTGCATTTGTTTCACACATGCACTTAATATCTGTAGCTTTAGCCTTCCATGTTTCTGCACATATGAGGGGCTCACTGTGATACTCTTGGAGCCTAGTCTAGCTCCAGGTTCATTTTGAACAGAGGGGAGAACACCCTTCTCGGCAGTTGAACTTATAGATTGATACCAGTCTTAAATAATCACTCTTACGTAGTGATTGGTGGTTTCAACAATAAATAAACTTGCTGTTAGCAAGATTTTTGATAGTGATAAATTACTGTGATGTATATTTTCTAGTTACTCGATTTAAGTAGAGGAGTTCTACAGTATTTTTATGTTGCAGTGTAGCATTCACTCTGTATGGTATAAAGGGGGATTGAGAGTTTAAAATAGCCAGTAGTGGGGTTAGACATTTTGTTTGGTATAATTTAGGAGATGTGTGAATGGGTAGGATAATGTCACTTAGGGTGGCTTGGATGGGTTTTGCTTTCTTGGTGGTAGGTTGCAGTTTGATTGATGGAGTAATGCGGTTATGGATGGAGAATGTATCATTGAATGGGAGTATAGAAAGTAACATGTTCCCATCAGATAATACAATATCAATTGATTCTGGGTTTGCAGTTCAGGTTCAAAGGTTAAGGAATTTTTCTAAGGTTAAAAGAACATTGTGTGCTCCTTCCCATACAAAAGTGAAGTGTGGTAGTGTCACGGAAACACCAAAGCCCAAGCTAGAGGCCTAGTGGCCTCGACAGATAGCAGGCGACACATGTCTGGGAGTACTGGGCAACTAGAATGTCAGAGAGTAACCAAGGGAGGCAGGTTTGATGGAATATGGACCTTCAGGGGCAGACCTAGCAGTCCAGGATTTGGAGGCTGCTCTGAAAAGAGCCCTTTGGAGCAGGCCTGACAGACCAGTACTTGGAGGAGGATGCCGAGGCAGGGCTGGAAACAGGAGTGCTGAGGCAGGGGTGGAGACTAGATAAGGTTGATGACCCATTGCGAAGACATGAGTCCCAGGGGTCCGTAACAAGCCTTTGCACCCATAATGTCATCTCCAGGTGCTCAGGACACTCAGGAGGAATCCCACCTTCAGCCCTTTAAACAGGGCCCTCCAACGTGCACATGCGCGTGCTAGGAAGTCGGCGTCAGTTGGCGCAGGAGGCACTGTGTTGAAGTGGGTTGCCCATCTGGTGGCGTGCCACACTAAGGGGGGCACCAACAGCCCTGGGGAGACCGTGAAGCCCAATCACCAGGGAGAGAGGTGAGACGGTATATGGGGTACAGCAGTAGACGTGACAGGAGGGGAGAGATGCTATGCTAATTCAAGGTTGACAAATAAGAAGACAAGGAAAAGAGAAAGATTCATAGGGTGCAAAGAGGCTTAGAACACATGAGCAATACTGAAGAGACTCACATTCATTGTAGTTATTTTAATGCAAGTGATAAGAGCACCATGCAACACAGTATTCTGTAAGTTATAGGCTGGATTCAGTAAATGGCCCTGAAAGAAAATTGGCACTGAATGGTATTCTATAAAAGATGTTCTGGGATCGGTGGCTGTCACGTCCATGGTCGTGACTCCTCTTTTGCTCACCTGATCCCTCGAAGTGCAGCTTCCGTGATGGCTCCTGCCTGGCCAGCTTCCACTGCCTGGCCAGCATCTAAGGTGGCTTCCGCCTATTCTGTTCCAGCTTCCAAGATGGCTCCTGTCTGTCCTTCCTGTGTGCTCACTTCCTATGTGTTTCAAGCCTGTCTTTGGTGTCAGTGTGTTCCCTGCTTCTGTCCTGCTGTAGGTGACATCATCAGTGAGAGCCTTTATAAGGAAGTGCTGTACTGGCATTCAGGGTCTTTGCATTGCCAAAAGGTCATCAGGTTAGTCAGTGTACTGTTGCGCTGCTACATAGCCTTGCTTTGGGCTCTTGCCCTTCCTGCTCTGGGCTCTTGCCCTTCCTGTTCTGGGCTCTAGCCCTTCTGCTTGTTGTGTTTGTGGACTGCTAGTCCTTCAGGTGCTCCACTCTGTGTTTGGAGCTTCTGAAGCTTCAGCCTTTGTTTGTTCCCTGTCTGTGTCTGGAGCTACTGTAGCTACAGCCTTTAGCCTGCTATTCCTGGTTTATTCTACTGTCTGCAGCCTGCCCAAAGACTCTGCTAGTTCCTGGTTTATTCTCTGCCTGCTGCCTGTCTCTGACTATTGCCTGAACCCGGATATTCTCTGCTTGCTGCCTGTCTCTGACTACTGCCTGAACCCAGATATTCTCTGCCTGCTGCCTGTCTCTGACTATTGCCTGAACCCGGATACTCTCTGTGTGCTTCTGCCCAGCTTGGGTGTATATCCCGAGTCCTGCTTCTGCCTAGCTTGTAGGTAACTCCTGAATCCTGCTTCTGACCAGCTTATGTGTTTGTCCTGAGTCCTGCTTCTACCTAGCTTGTACTTATATCCTGAACTCTGCTTCTGCCCAGCTTGTGTGTATAGCCTGAGCCCTGCTTTGCCCAGCTTGTGTGTTTATCCTGAACCCTGCTTCTGCCAAGCTTGCCTGTATATCCTGAACACTGCTTCTGCCAAACTTGCATGTATATCCTGAACCCCATTTCTGCCAAGCTTGCATGCTTATTCTGAACCCGCTTCAGCCAAGCTTGTATGTATGTCCTGACCCCTGCTTCTGTCAAGCTTGTATGTATATCCGAGCCCCTGCTTCTACCTAGCCTTTGTGTTTACCCTGTCCGCTTTGTCTGTCTTGTGTTCTTGCCTAGTGGGAGAGTGGCAGCCTTCAGTCCTAGTCTAGTGCCTAGCCAAGCCTCCCTCGTGTATCCTAGACCCAGAGAGGGGTCCTCTGGGCCTTCAGTTCCTGCCCTGTCCTGCAAGTCCTGCCGGCCACCTGCACTCAGGGGCTCAACTCTTGAGGAACGGTGGTCAAGCGCAGGTGAAGCTGTTCCTGTTTTGCCTGATCTAGTTTGCCCGCCTCAGTTGCTACTCCAGTCTGGAGTTCCAGTCCTGCTCTTCCTTGTATCCAGTTCCAGGGTGGTCTTGCCTGCCTCTGCCGCTCCTCGGCAGTGGTCCAAGGGCTCACGAATTCCGGTTCTGCCTTGAGAACCCGTCCTCAATTTTGGGTGTGAGGAGTTACACAAACTGAAACCAAGTGTAAATCCCAGTGTGCTAGTTGGGCACGGATCCACACTATTCAATAACACTTTATGCATTTAAAGGGACCCTGCACAGCTTCCGTAGTGGCCTGGTGATTGCTGCAGTGAGCCTCAGTTGCTGCTGGGGCTTATTAGCCATTTGGAATCTCTCTGCCTTTGCCTTTGCATCATCTAAGGCCCTGGTATGTTGGTGCTTGTTGCACTTCAGCCCAAGTTTGTTTCCTTGTTCTAGTTTCTTGCCTGAAGTTCTTGCCTGTTTCTAGTTAGTCTATGTTTAGTTTAGGGTTTGCTTGTTTCTTAGTCTTGCTCCTTGTTTGTAGTTCTTGTATAGTGCTTAGGTTTCTGTGTTGTCTGTCTTCAGTGGCTGCTTGCAGCTTTTAGTTCTTTCCCTTGTTTGTCAGTGTTTGTTTCCTGCTTTTGTGGCTGCTTGCAGCTTTCAGTCCTGTCCTTTAGCTTATCCCTTCCTTGCCCTGCTGTCCCTGTATGTTCCTTTCCCCTCTGACCCTCAGTCCTGGTTCAGCCTAGTGGGTATCCAGTCCTGCCTTGTCCAGTAAGTCCTGTCGGCCACCTGCAGCCAGGAGCTCAACTCCTGGTGAAAAGTGGCCAAGTGCAGGTGAAGTTTAAGGGCACCTGCTCTGCTTATTCCTGCTTGTTTGCTTCTCTGCTGCAACTCCAGTCCAGGGTTCCAGTCCTGTTCTGCCTAGTCTCTGGTGTGGGGTGGTTTTGCCTGCCACCGCTGCTCCTCGGCAGTGGCCCAAGGGCTCACAACCTAGTTTCCAGCCTTGAGAACGTGACAACCCCTTAGCAGTTAAAAATGCAGTGAGTTGAGGAGGGTAAAAAAAAACCATACGTATTTATCTGATATTAAACAACGCACTTGCAAGGATATCTTAGAAAAAATGTCGTCCCCAAATGAATTACTCCTGGCTTTATCATAAGAATTGTTGTCTATGCTTCTGAGTGTCTTTAGTTACATCAGGAAAAACACGAAATTTCAGTCCAAGAAAACCTTTCTCTATTCTGAAAAAATAATCTCATTAAGCAGTTTTTATCTGAAGTTAATGCCACAATTGCAATCAGAGTCAACGGTATTACCGTTTCACTATCAGAAGCTTCTAGAATCTCTGAGACATCAAGTTCTTGAGTTTGATTCTCTTTTATTTTTGATGGCAAATAATATATTTGAGAAAACGGGGGAATGGCCTCTTCGGCTACTCCCAGAATATCTCTTATGTATTTCCCTAACATATCTCTTGGAAAAGTGTCAAATTGTTTAGGGAAATTCAAAAAACGAAGATTATTATTTCTTATCAAATTTCCAAGGATTCAGTTTTTCTTCTAAGAGATATAGATCTTTAGTTATACATTCTTGATATAATTGTATCTTTTTGACTTCATCTTCATATTCCTTATTTTTGTTCGTTAGAGTTTCCATTCTAGATTCAATATCTTTTGTCTTACGTTCTAACGTGGATAAATCTTGGGTCAATTTTTGTGTCTGCGGACATATTACTTTTCCCAGCTCTACTATTAATGTCCTTAGACTATCCAGCGTAACTTCACTTGGTTTGTCCATTGATATAGGAAATAAAGTCGTTGTTACCTCTATATTAGTAGAACAAGAACCATGTTCCTCACTCACGGCTGGAGTCTCCCTTGCTGTTCCAGGAGTATCAAAAACTACTCCTAAAGTCTGGTTGCCTAAGTCTTTCTTGATCCGAATTGCTCCAGTTGATTGCATCACCTCCCGTCTCTCTTCTCCCATTCCACTTGCGGGCTTCGGGATAGGGGACACCGACTGAGGAGTACTGCAGCCAGAAGGTTGAGGAGGAGGAGCTCTTACATCGGGGCTGAGCAAAAGTCCAGTCCAGGGAACACGGCGGGGTCTCCATCCACCCCAGAATGGACCAACGGGCTATCCCCTGACGCCGTTGGCACTGTGTTTTCTCTGAAAGAAAGTTTGTATTGTTACCAGATTAGGGGAAAAGTTATGCTGCGGAGGAGCAGTGGAGGAGGACCGGCTCCTTCTTTTCGGCATTGCCAAAGACTGGAAGATTCAGAGAAACAGCAGGTACGTCAGACTCCGGCAGCGGCCATCTTGAATCCTGATATTTTGCTTTCTTCTTCTTTGCTTTATTGGCACCATTGCCTATCAGTAAACTACTGTTGTCAGTATAAGATTCTTATTTTGGTTCGTAAAACAGCATTTAATTCAGGATCTCCATTGTATTTTTGCTCCCTAATGCGCCCACATAGGCTCTCTTGGGCTTTGAGGTCTTATTAACTACTTAGTTAACACATTAGTTTTTCACCAGATTGGATTCTACTCATAAAACAACCTTCCTTTATTTGGCATCACACTTATGTATTTTCTGCCTAAGGATGTTAGGGTTGAACTTTCATTCTTGAAGTTTAAAATTGCTTTGAGACTCATTTGTTTAAAAGGTATCTCTATAGGAAATGGTTTAATGAGCGCAATTTCTGGCTTAGAGTAATGTGCCTTACAGTTGTTCATATTTCCTGTTGTTTTTAATTTTTCAGGTAATTTGAGGTGTTTTTACGGTTGTTGGTGGGAATCATTCATTTTCTAATAATATTGGCATTCTCATCCATAACTATATAATAGTTGTCTGATAACTGACTTGTTGTATTCTAAAGCAAGTGTACTAAGTATATAACAAATGAATAAATAATAAAATATCAACAATTGAAGCTGAATAATCAGAAAAAAATAAACTTCCACCTAAGGTAAAAACACTTATAGCATAAAAGAAAGAGATAAAAAAACGTAGATAAGCATCTTATAAAACGATATTCAACAGCAAGGAAGAGAACGGGTAACGAAGAGATAGTAAAGAGAGGAATTAAGTTAGAATAGAGTTGAGGGAGTATAAGGCTGATAGGCACACATGGAAGAAGAGTTACCCAAGAGGATCATGATTTAAACTTAAACCTAAAGGTAAAAGAAAAATAAGAAAGTGAAACTAAAGAGTAATGGCGGACACATGGAGGAGACATCTGACAAAAGTGCTATAGAAATGCTATACTCAAGAGGAACATGAAAATGCCATTAGGAAGGTAATAAATATCTGCAGTTTCACAAAACAAAACAAGCAAAAACAACTAGTAAAAGAAAGCATCAGGTACAGAAAGTCTATGTAGGACTGTATCATAGATAGGATAAAAAATTGTCGCGCGCCATAAGGCGCGCGCCTTCCG